>NW_026705613.1:0-50001 GCF_029867415.1 Vicia villosa | reverse complement strand
TTAATCAAAACAAAAGCAAGTAAACACAATGAGCTAGGCCTCAAGTCAGTAGCAAACTCAATCATCTAGTTCTAATATCCTATGTTACTCTATATTAGTCAATTAGCATGAAGCAATACAAAACTCTAACCAAAACTAGACAACACTAGGTTAATACTAGCTAAGCGGTTTCAAATTGTGAATGAAGTTAGAAACATGCAATCAAATGGTACAAGTCAGTAGCAAATAGCCTATACTAGATGCCTAAACAACCACAAAGTCATGCCAAGAAGTTTCACACAAAATTACGGGTCATTTGTACAAGTTACGGTGCAATCGTCAACCAAAAACAAGTTATTTACATGTAAGAAAGAAAAATCAAGTAAAATAGGAAAGCATGATCTAAAATTTTCAATTCCAGGTCTTAGGACCTCTAAACATCCCTAATTATATGTACAAAAAGGAATCAACATTATTGCGTGAATGCATTTCAATTTGAGAGCACAAACGTCACAAGCATCTATTAGAAACGCATGTTAATCGAGTCAAACAACACTAACCAAATACCAATCAAAACAAAGAATTAGGAATTCATTTTTTATACACAACATCATGGGTTAGTCTACAGAAATCATACAAAAATTGGTAATTAAATTCTAGTCCTAAGGTACTAAACGAAATTGCTTTACAAAATCTATCGAAACGTGAAGGAGGATGAACATATATGAAGAAAGGATTTATTAAAAATAGCAAAATAAAATCTAAAAATATGCAAAAAAACTACAATTATGTACACACACAATCCTACTTAAAATCTATTTTTATTTATTTTTTATTGCATAAGAAAATGATTTTCCAAACAGAAATTCAGAGAAGAAACAATTTCAAATAAAAGTAAAAATCTGTCTAATGGGGAGTGTGTTAGTAAAAAGCTGTAAGGAACTAGATCTTTGCTAATGGTGCATTTGGGCCTTGTCTGGGGGGTGGAAATAGCGGTTTCACGTGGCCCATGCAGAATGTTCACTATCAGATCAAGTTTTTATTATATTTATTTTTTATCAGGTTTTTATTACAACAGAAATTAACAATTAATAAAAAAAAAGAAAAGAAAAAGGATTGCAATAGAGAATTGGGGATTAGGGATTACTGAGTGTGGCGATTGGAATTCTCAACGTATCTTCTTCCTCGCTCTCATTCGCGAACGGCGGCGGAATGATCTCCACTTCTCCGATGAACTCAGAAACCGCTCTCCGCCTCTTCGATTCAATTCTCAGGCTCTCGTCTCAATCTCGTCTCCGATGTGTGTTGAAGGTGGTACAAAGGCGATTCAAGCGATGATTCGATGATGATGATGCTGTTGGAGACGAATCGAGCGAAATTGTTACAGGTTAGCCATTATGTTCTCTTTTTCTCATTTCTGTTACGACTTAATCTCTTCTTCTCTTTTTGATTTGTTCTTCTTCTTCTATCTTCTATTCCGTGCGCGGTTTCTTCTGTTGTTGTTGAATTATTGCGTGAGAGTGAGTGAGGTTTGGGAGAATGTGAGCTCGTAGTCGTGTGGCGTGAGAGCTGAGGGATGATGGTTGAAGATGATTGGTGAGAGGTTGAAGATTGAAGGTTCTTTGTTGATTTTCTGTGTAGAGTGATGAATGAAGATTTGTTGAACGATTGAAGGTGGTTGATGGATAGTGAAGAAGATGAATGATGAAGGTTCAGAAAGAGAGAGAGGTTGAAGATGAGAGTGGATCTGTGATGGTGATGGTGAAGGGTAGAAATGAGCGTGTAACTTGTGATTGAAGGTGGTGGATCAGTTATATAGAGATGGAGGTTCTGAGATTCAGTTAGAGAGCGAGGATGATTGAGGGCCTTTGGATTAGAGAGAATCGGTTGGGAGATGGAGGGTGAAGATTGAGTAGGTTTTTTCTGTTATTTGTTAGTTATTGATTCAGTTAGTGAATTGGTTGAGTTTGTAACAAACTGTTAGGAAAGTTAGTTTGAAGTTGGTTACAAGGCGGTTAGTAGAGGTTTGAATTTCTGTTATGTGTTACTCATGAAGGTAGTTATGGTTGGTTAGAACCCTGTTAGGAGTGTGGAGATTGGAAGTTAGTTACAGTTAGTTAGAAGTTTGGACAGTTAGGAAATTAACAGTTAGAAGTTGGGTGTGAAGAGTAAGGCTGACAGTTAGTTGAATTTTGTTATGGCTGAATGTGTGTAGGTTAAATGTGAGTTAACTGGCAGGTTTTGATATGTTTTTTGACTGACCATGAAATACGTGAACTTGACTTGAGATGGATGCGAGCTGAATGTGTCTCTTTTATGTGGATGACAGGTACCTTAAGTCGGGATGGCACACGGTTTAGAAACAAGAATCACTTGGTCAAAGCAATAGGTTTTGCAGTATGGAGCTGTTTGGTTTTTCATGACTGTCACATAACTTGTCTTTTTATTCTTTATTTCTTTTAGTATGGATCTGAATTGGTTATATTTGTGTTATGAGTGTGTGCAGGATTTGATGCTGAACTGTTGTGATTCTGTTTGGGAAAGTGGTTATGCAGGTTGCTTTTAACAAGTGAAGAAATGGCTGCAAGTTGGTGGTAAGTAATATGTATGCAGGGGCTGATTTTGAAATGCTATTTTTTGGTTAGAAGTTAGGATGAATTAGTTTGAAAATGATACGAAATGAGACTGTTTTGGTTTAGTTTGCAAAACTGTTTTGAATGAAGATAGTTGTGTGATATGGTTTGAATGTTGCAGGATTGAGATTTGGCTTCGGTTGCGTTTCGTGTAGCATTATGAAGGTTTGTGTGGAATGGGGTACGGCTTGGAGCTTTGAGGAAAAGGTTTACAAGATGGAACAAGAGATAGAATCAAGACTTTAGAACAATTTTGTATTTGAAAGGTGTAATGTGTAATTGAAATTGGATGAATGTATAGACATTTGGATCTTCTGAACTTTTGTAATGGATGAGAACCTTGGGACAATTTTTGTAATCTTGTAAATTTTCCTTTATGAATGACTTTGAATCCTTGAATTTATCTCTTGACTTTGTGGGCATCTCAACGATGTTTCTTCTGATTTTACCTCTAGATCTCAATGACATGAAGAGTGAATGAAACATGGATAATACTTGAATGAGCTTGAATCGGATGTTGAACTTTTCTTCAAGTAATAAAGCCTTTGCAACTATTCCGAATTCCTTCCACTTTATCTTCTAGTCTTATACGTTTGAGAACTTTGATTCATTTGACAAATGTAAACACAAATTTGAATTCAAAGTATTAATGGATCCAAATTCGACTTCACTTCTCAAAGAAACCTTGACTTCAATCCAATCTTCTAATCCATATCAACTTGTATGACAAGCGCCAGTAGCTGAAAGAATAGAACTAATAGAAGAGCAACCCTATGAGGAACCCTTGAAGAGAAAATATAATTTGAAGCACAGAAGAAGTGAAGATCACGGCATCTTGAATTCCGTCTTCAATTAATGGACCTAAATGAGCGCATGAACCCAAAACTTCTAATTCCTTTATTCGAGAAGCAGCTTCACGACTTTATTTGTTTGAGAAAGAATCAAAGTATTAATTTCAAGCAAATTTATTTGAATCCTTGATGAACCACCTAAATACTTGATCTCTTGAGAAGCCCTGAGTTTAATGAAGTTCATGACCAAATGCCTTGAGTTGAGAATGAGAAAACCCTAATCCAGAAAGACTTCAATGAAAGCAAAGCCACATAATCACACCTCAGATCCTCACATTTGGTAGGAAATTCCTTGCCATAAAAGTTCTTTCTTGCTAGTCTTTGATTGATACCAATGATATGCATGCATGGGTATGGATTATGACCTGAGTGATGTATGCAGATGAAATGAGAAGCCTAAACCAGTTAGAAATTAAAGGGTAGGACAAATTTGGGGTATGACAGCTGCCCCTATTTAATCATCTTAAACCTGAAGGTGAGGTTGGCGTTAGCCTTTCGAACATTCGAGGTAGAAGAAGATTAAATATCAAGACCTGAAATTTGTCCTGAAAAGATGGTGTAAGTGTTATCCTTATTTTTGTTTTTGTTTTGATATCTGCTGGGGAAAGAGAAATTTGTTTTTTTTCTGATGGAAGAATTTATGGTGAGTAATGGATTGAATGGGGATAACTTGTAACGTAGCCAAGGTGCCAATACAAGGTTCTCAATGGAAATGATTGTTGTATGAAACTGTGATTGAAAAGTATGGGTCCGACGGAATGATAGGATCTACTGACTCAGAAATGAAAAAAGATGAGGATAAGGTCAACGGACCTACGATCCACAGGAAATGAAAAAGATGAGGATAAGGTCAACGGACCTACGATCCACAGGAAATGGAAAAGATGAGGATAAGGTCAACGGACCTACGATCCAAAAGAAATGAAAAAAAGACGAGGATAAGGTCAACGGACCTACGATCCACAAGAATGAAAAAAGACGAGGATAAGGTCAACGGACCTACGATCCACAGGAAACGAAAAAGACGAGGATAAGGTTGACAGACCTACGATCCACAAGAAACGAAAAAGACGAGGATAAGGTTGACAGACCTACGATCCACGAGAATTGAAAAAGACGAGGATAAGGTCGACAGACCTACGATCCACAAGAATTGAAAAAGATGAGGATAAGGTTGACAGACCTACGATCCACAAGAATTGAAAAAGACGAGGATAAGGTTGACAGACCTACGATCCACGAGAATTGAAAAAGATGAGGATAAGGTTGACAGACCTACGATCCACAAGAATTGAAAAAGATGAGGATAAGGTTGACAGACCTACGATCCACGAGAATTGAAAAAGACGAGGATAAGGTTGACAGACCTACGATCCACGAGAATTGAAAAAGATGAGGATAAGGTTGACAGACCTACGATCCACGAGAATTGAAAAAGATGAGGATAAGGTTGACAGACCTACGATCCACAAGAATTGAAAAAGACGAGGATAAGGTTGACAGACCTACGATCCACAAGAATTGAAAAAGATGAGGATAAGGTTGACAGACCTACGATCCACGAGAATTGAAAAAGATGAGGATAAGGTTGACAGACCTACGATCCACGAGAATTGAAAAAGATGAGGATAAGGTTGACAGACCTACGATCCACAAGAATTGAAAAAGATGAGGATAAGGTTGACAGACCTACGATCCACAAGGAGATTATTGGAAACACTTAGGCTGGGGATTGAGAAAACTAAGTATCGGCACCGTGGGTGGAGGAGATTTGTAATGGAGTAGCAGATATCAATTAGAGTTTGTAAAGACAACTTTTTACGTGGGGAAGTATCTTCGTCTTGATTGGGGGATGATTTGCATTATCTGGCTTATGCTTTGTATGCATGTTTCACTTTTTCTATAGCGTAATGATCCGACTTTACGGATATGCTACGCTTTTTGAGGATGCAATGTTATATGCAATGAATACTATATGCAGAATGCCAAATAAAGGCATTAGTGATGTAAACACCAGGGAGAATCCCCTTAGTGTTAAGGACCACGTGGAGGTGCCAATAGATATTGGAATTTGATTTGTAGGATGCACCTTCTTTGACTTGAAGAAAAATTCTGACTTTTCACCATGTGCCACTGCTTGGAGGATTTTCAGCTTAAGGAGATTCCCTTGATTCACCATGTTGGGGATGAGAAATCTAGATAAGGAGCCTTGGTTAAGGAAGTAGGACGACTCCTAGGAGAAATAAACTCCTATGCTCGAGGAATGGAACAAACTCTTGGGGGAAATAGACTCCATGCTTGGGGAGAGACCAAGATTCTAGGAGAAATAAACTCCTATGATTAGGGAGAGGACAATAAAGATCAGAAGATCGTGCCCCAAGTTTCATGACCCATGAAGGAAATTGCCCCTGTGGATCCTTGGAGAGATTTGCCGAATCTCGACGTAACTGCTCCAGATTGGTTGAACTCAAGAGAGATTCCTCGACTTGATTGCCCCAGATTGATCAGAGCTTGAAGAGATTTATCGACATGATATCGACATGATTGCCCCAGATTGGGTACATCTTATTAGAATCCTCAAGCCTTCGTTGTTTTGAAGTCAAACAAACATGGAAACAACTCTACCACGCTCAACGGAGTCTTCAAACTCTTCCCTTCAAGGTAATCAGGGAAAGCATCAACTATTCATGCCCAACAGAGTTCTTTAGAGAACCTTCCCCTTGATGGTCAGCATTTGGAATGATTAGCTTTTACTCCTCGGAGTTCTCAAGTCTCTTGTACTTTGATATGATCAAGTTGCTCACTGATTCTCATTCTTGAAAATTTCCTTGATGTTAAGCACATATTTGTATGCAAAAGAATGTTAATTCTAAGAATGATGATTCTAATGCAAAGTGTATGTTAGCCTTGAAGTTTTAAACTCTTTTATTGAAATGAGGTTGCGACCTCTTGTGAATGGATCACTAGTTGACACAACCTCGATTTTTTGCATATGGAAGATAAAGCAAACGTACGATACCAGCATGGATATGAGTCTCGCTTCATTGGGAGTCAGTTAAACGCTATCTCTTGGGAGTGTGCTTTCAAAATAACCCTACTTCAATTAGGACTTTTGAGGGTTGTAACTTGGCCAGGTTCACGGTTTTTTTAAAAAACAAAGGATTTTTAGGCTCGAAATTATTTGGTACCCACCCCCTTCATGATGTTCTCCATTCCTAGGTTCAATTAACTCGACATGAGTGTTCGTTCCTCACAAGGAATTTGGAATGGTTGAGGAATCAATGAGGTTTTTTGGACATGGCAGTCACTTCATCTTGCATTTTTGGTGTCTGATCACACGACTTTGTTCTTTTGATAAGGATTTTTATTTTGTAATCCTTATTTTTCGCTTCTGCTTTCCCTAACTTTTGCCTGGACAAATTCTCTTGAATTTTATTTTGGAGTCCAGCGGGATGCCCTAACTTTTGCCTAAGTCACTTATTTCAAGTTTTTGACTTAGCGGGCTTTCTTTTTTTTATTCACTTTTGAACAAGTCGTGTGATCTTGCGTTGCTCTCGATTTGTGGGAGGTGATTGTGACTGCCTCGTTTTTTGATTGATGAAGGATAACCATCGTTGTGTCGTCATCTCCTGACCTCTTGATAGAATAAGGATAATCATTGCGGTTTTGAAATTCCTCAACCTTTTGAAGGATAACCATTGTTGTATCCTTAGATGCACCTTTTGGTGAGTTTTGAACACTCGATCGAGTTAAATGGACACTACCCTGCCCCAGGGTTAAAATAAGGGTTTTTTTTTTTTATGATTAGAAAAAGAAACTCCTACTTCAAGGCTCAAAGGGGTTGACGAGGGTCTATCTCCCTTATATCTCCAGTGTTTGGGGATTTGAAACAATGCCTGTACATCCTCAGTAGGGTTTTATTCGAAAACACACGATTAGAGATTTTGCATTTTTTATTTTTCATCATTCTCCCTCAGCTTTTTGCATAAGCGAGCAATTAATAAAGTTGGTATCGTAATGCCAAAACATTTTACGAGTGATAACGAACGGATTACTTCAAGACAAACATAAACAATGTATTATGATTTTCATTCAGAAATTAACAAGTTTTTACATGCTATTGATGCTTAAACACACAAATGAAAAATTACAATGAGAATGCAGTAAGAAACTAAATGAGTGTCGTTGTTGAGGAGACTCGTCTCCGTCTGGACTTGCTGATCTCGAATACTTTCATCATTTCCTTCCAACCACTTCGGATTACTTCAAGAGAGAACTCCAACGAAGCCACCCATGAGTCGTAAGCTTTTTCTTTTTTCTTTTACTTTAGGGATTCGAGCAATGCGAGTGAGACAATGCTCAAGATAAGAGTAGGTCTTGCTTATCCCTCGTGCGGGAGCCCCAAGCATAGATGTTGTAGAAGTATCCATTATCGAAAGTGGAGGAACCTTGCATGGTCATCAAACTGAGAACTTGTGGTGAAGAAGACCTTGAGAATCAGGAGCATTGTGTAGAATACTCTTGATTACCACATGGAAGAAGATTCTGACGAAGTCACCCAAGAATTTGTAATGCTTTAGGGATTCGAGCAATGCGAGTGATGCAATGCTCAAGATAAGAGTGCGTCTTGCTTATCCCTCGTGCGGGAGCCCCAAGCATATTCATTGAAGAAGTATTTACCATTAAACATGGAGGAACCTTGTGTAGTCACCAAACTTAGAGAAGCTATTTGTTGCAAAGAGATCAAACACCAACTGAAACACCAACCTCCACGGATACAACTGAGCATAAGAACCTTGAGAATGAGAGATGTTTCTACAAAACATTCTTGATTACTACTTGAAAGAGATTCTGACAAAGTTGCTCGAGAATTTGTGGTGCTTTTATTATTATCATACCAACCAACTCAGACAAGGAAGTAGTTTTCAACCAAAATAGGGAATACTGAAGTGAGAATACGGAAATGAAGTGATGATTGCCAATGTTGAGGAGCCTTGACTCCATTGGGCTTATTCTTCTTTTTTTTTTTTTTTTTTTTTGATACTTTCTGGAATACGGGCATTCACTTATGCGTGAACTCTTCGTTTTATGCGCAGGCCATTTGGAGTGAATGATATTACTTTGGAGTCAATGAGATCTTGGACTTTGTGTTTCAAAATACTACAATCCTCAGTTGAATGTCCAGATGTCCCAGAATGGTACTCACACCTTGCATTTAAGTCATATCCTTGAGGAATTGGTGTTGGAGGGGGCTTAAACTCCCTTAGTTGGACCAAAGAATCCTTGAGCAAATGAGAAAGCAGCTGACTATAGGTCATAGGAATTGGGTCAATTCTTCTTGGTGGTCTCCTTGGCATTTGTGGACCCTGCTGATGGCAATGATTCCAGTACCCATTCTGTTCAGGTGTCTTCCTCTTTTGACCTGGCTGTGAAACAAATGGAGACTGATGAGGTGGGAAACCTGGAACCCAAGATGGTGCATTATGCTTCTGATTTGAAGTAGATCTGACATAGAAGTATGAATCAACCTTTTCTTCCACCGCAATTGGAACCCCATTTCCTTGAACAAACATACCCTCAGGGGTGAACAAAATCACTTTTGAATCAATGAGATCTTGAACTTGATGTTTCAGTGCCCTACAATGCTCAACATCATGACCAGGCGCCCCAGAATGGAACTCACATCGAGCATTGGCATCAAAGTTGGGGGGAAGCTTTTCAGGCGTAGCCAATTCTCGTAGCTCAACCAACTGAAGCTCCAGCAAACGGGGAAGTAACTGAGCGTAAGGCATCGGGATAGGATTGAGAATTCTCTGAGGTATCTTAGGCTTTTTTCCACACATTTGGCCCCCTTGAAGAACAAATTGGCATGGAGGTAATGGCACATGGAGTTGAGAAGGAACTTCCTGAGGTATTCCATGAGTGGGAAGGGATCCTACTGAAGAGAAGGGATCAACAACTTCCGTTGCAGTAGTAGGAACAACATCCCCTTCCTTCCTTAATACCGTCTTCAGAACTTCCATGACCAAGCTCAATTGAGTCTTCAACTGACTATTCTCTTCTTTTAGTGCATCCTGATTATGGACCAAATCTTGCATCTCCAACATAAGATGACCCATTTGTTCCCTCATCTCGTCCATTTCCTCACGGAGTTGTTCCATAGTTGACTTCGGAGTCGCGGCGGTGGGAAGTCAAATTTGTTGTTGATCTGGAAATTTGAAGAGAAAGGGTCCCATAAGTCTTTGAAAGAACCATGAAATGCTTGATAGTATGAATGCATGTTTCATTTATGAGAGATCCTAAAGTCTTTTCACACACTTTCATTTTTCTTTTTTTGGAATCAAAGCTTCTCTTTTTTTTTTTTTGTATAGAATATCTTTTCTTTTCTTTTTTGCTTCTCTATTTCCTTTTCTTTTACATATCTTTTCTTTTCTTTTCTTTTCTCTTTTTTTTGGAAATAGACTTTAGGATCTTTCATAAATGGAGTGGACAAAGCAATGATGTTATGCAATGCAAAAGCATGGGATCAACGGTCAATATAATCTTAGTAACCACTGTACAATCCTCTGAATAACTGATACAGGTCAAATGTCACAGGATCAAAGGTCCGACACCTTTTTGAATACCAGGAAAACAAATAGTCACCAACAGAACAGAATAGTCACCAACGGTACCTGTCATGTATATCCCACCCCACTCACAGGTGTAGTCTAGGTCAAGGTAGGTCAATGGCTTCCAGCGTTATCAGTTCTCCTGAAACACCATCATTGTCGCAAATACATGCCAACAACGGTATCTCATTTGAACCTCGACTGGTCGTGGGTCTCATGATCGCAATCAACAGAACCTGACATTCTGTTGGCGTCATGACTATCCACTCTATCCTAGGTATCCTATGTGTCACTCTGGCCTGGGTATTGGGCCTTTTACCTCATAAAACATCCCACCCAACCTGCAAAACAGAACAGAAGACCCCAAGGAACACAGAATATAATCCATATGCATGATGTGCAAACAGAAATAAACATGATATGCAAGCAGAAAAGTAAACATGCAAACATATATACAAGGTATAGACATAAAAACAAATAAACACCCAGTAAATAAACAAACAAACGCGGGCTAGGATCGACTCACTAAGGATGGACCAGCAACAGGTCTAGCAACCTCCCCAGCAGAGTCGCCAGCTGTCGCACGCTCGCGAAAAATGAACAGAGTCGCCACCAATATATTTATCCCATAAGGGAAAGGAATATCAGGAAACCTAACAAAGGAAGGAACAGGGTCTTGCGACCAGAGAATCAAGGTACGGGAGTCGGTTACGCAAGGGGAAGGTGTTAGCACCCCTCACGCCCATCGTACTCGATGGTATCCACCTACGTTTGTTTCTATCTAAAGGGTGTATATCATGTCTATGTCTAAATGCGAAATGAATGCAAAATGTAGGGAAAATAAAGAATTGTACTCGCACGGGCCCTACCCCGCTGCCTACGTATCCTTTTCAGGAATCAGAGTTACCGTAGCTCGGCTAAAGATTTTCTGTTTGTTTTTGTGTTTTTTAATTGGGCGGAGTCAACGTTCACGTTCTTGCATAAGGGAACACCTACGATGCGTACGAACGGAAATGACATTGCCCTTAGGTGCCTACGAGGCAAAAGAAAAAGGAATGATTGGTTTGTGTCTTTTAGGATAGATGAGTGATGAACAGTACCCAATACCGGGCCACTCACCACTTTCTCTACTTTGTTTTAGTCTGAACCATTGTTAGGTGTTTTGAAGTGTTTTTGGTTGTGTATTTTTTAAGGGGAGTTTACTTCACAATTCGAATCACATAAAATGTATAATGATCGAGAAGCAGATTAGGGAATGAATCCCACTCACTTCCATCCCATTATGTAATGTTTGAGAAACAGATTAGAGAATGAATCTCACTCATTTCTCTCCCATTAATTAATGTTTGAGAAACAGATTAGGGAATGAATCCCACTCGTTTCTCTCCCATTAAGTAGTGACCGAGAAACAGATTAGGGAATGGATCCCACTCGCTTCTATGTCACTAAGTGATTGAGAAATAGATTAGGGAATGAATCCCACTCATTTCTCTATCACTTTCTTAATGTGATTCGCATCTTCCGTTTATTAATGTTTTAAAGAGTTGAAAAGAAAAAGAATGCAAAAGGGAACTAGATCTAACATTCTAATCTATGTTATTCTAATCTACAAATGGCCCTAAGGTCGAGGATAACTATCCTATCTCAATTCCCCTTAACAAAGAAGGAAGAGTCTACGGGAACATGACAAGCAATAGTAAGGAATAAGCAACATCAAAGCAAGAAATGAGAGGCTAAGCACGGAAACAAGAGAGGAAAGCCCCAAGTCAGTAGCAAAACAAGGGATTGAATGTCCCAAATCAAATACAAAAGCACCACGGTATCACACAAAAATATCCACAAGAAGTTACCAAAGTATCGCATGCATCATTACTTACCAATTAGCGGGCAAACATCAATTAATCAAAACAAAAGCAAGTAAACACAATGAGCTAGGCCTCAAGTCAGTAGCAAACTCAATCATCTAGTTCTAATATCCTATGTTACTCTATATTAGTCAATTAGCATGAAGCAATACAAAACTCTAACCAAAACTAGACAACACTAGGTTAATACTAGCTAAGCGGTTTCAAATTGTGAATGAAGTTAGAAACATGCAATCAAATGGTACAAGTCAGTAGCAAATAGCCTATACTAGATGCCTAAACAACCACAAAGTCATGCCAAGAAGTTTCACACAAAATTACGGGTCATTTGTACAAGTTACGGTGCAATCGTCAACCAAAAACAAGTTATTTACATGTAAGAAAGAAAAATCAAGTAAAATAGGAAAGCATGATCTAAAATTTTCAATTCCAGGTCTTAGGACCTCTAAACATCCCTAATTATATGTACAAAAAGGAATCAACATTATTGCGTGAATGCATTTCAATTTGAGAGCACAAACGTCACAAGCATCTATTAGAAACGCATGTTAATCGAGTCAAACAACACTAACCAAATACCAATCAAAACAAAGAATTAGGAATTCATTTTTTATACACAACATCATGGGTTAGTCTACAGAAATCATACAAAAATTGGTAATTAAATTCTAGTCCTAAGGTACTAAACGAAATTGCTTTACAAAATCTATCGAAACGTGAAGGAGGATGAACATATATGAAGAAAGGATTTATTAAAAATAGCAAAATAAAATCTAAAAATATGCAAAAAAACTACAATTATGTACACACACAATCCTACTTAAAATCTATTTTTATTTATTTTTTATTGCATAAGAAAATGATTTTCCAAACAGAAATTCAGAGAAGAAACAATTTCAAATAAAAGTAAAAATCTGTCTAATGGGGAGTGTGTTAGTAAAAAGCTGTAAGGAACTAGATCTTTGCTAATGGTGCATTTGGGCCTTGTCTGGGGGGTGGAAATAGCGGTTTCACGTGGCCCATGCAGAATGTTCACTATCAGATCAAGTTTTTATTATATTTATTTTTTATCAGGTTTTTATTACAACAGAAATTAACAATTAATAAAAAAAAAGAAAAGAAAAAGGATTGCAATAGAGAATTGGGGATTAGGGATTACTGAGTGTGGCGATTGGAATTCTCAACGTATCTTCTTCCTCGCTCTCATTCGCGAACGGCGGCGGAATGATCTCCACTTCTCCGATGAACTCAGAAACCGCTCTCCGCCTCTTCGATTCAATTCTCAGGCTCTCGTCTCAATCTCGTCTCCGATGTGTGTTGAAGGTGGTACAAAGGCGATTCAAGCGATGATTCGATGATGATGATGCTGTTGGAGACGAATCGAGCGAAATTGTTACAGGTTAGCCATTATGTTCTCTTTTTCTCATTTCTGTTACGACTTAATCTCTTCTTCTCTTTTTGATTTGTTCTTCTTCTTCTATCTTCTATTCCGTGCGCGGTTTCTTCTGTTGTTGTTGAATTATTGCGTGAGAGTGAGTGAGGTTTGGGAGAATGTGAGTTCGTAGTCGTGTGGCGTGAGAGCTGAGGGATGATGGTTGAAGATGATTGGTGAGAGGTTGAAGATTGAAGGTTCTTTGTTGATTTTCTGTGTAGAGTGATGAATGAAGATTTGTTGAACGATTGAAGGTGGTTGATGGATAGTGAAGAAGATGAATGATGAAGGTTCAGAAAGAGAGAGAGGTTGAAGATGAGAGTGGATCTGTGATGGTGATGGTGAAGGGTAGAAATGAGCGTGTAACTTGTGATTGAAGGTGGTGGATCAGTTATATAGAGATGGAGGTTCTGAGATTCAGTTAGAGAGCGAGGATGATTGAGGGCCTTTGGATTAGAGAGAATCGGTTGGGAGATGGAGGGTGAAGATTGAGTAGGTTTTTTCTGTTATTTGTTAGTTATTGATTCAGTTAGTGAATTGGTTGAGTTTGTAACAAACTGTTAGGAAAGTTAGTTTGAAGTTGGTTACAAGGCGGTTAGTAGAGGTTTGAATTTCTGTTATGTGTTACTCATGAAGGTAGTTATGGTTGGTTAGAACCCTGTTAGGAGTGTGGAGATTGGAAGTTAGTTACAGTTAGTTAGAAGTTTGGACAGTTAGGAAATTAACAGTTAGAAGTTGGGTGTGAAGAGTAAGGCTGACAGTTAGTTGAATTTTGTTATGGCTGAATGTGTGTAGGTTAAATGTGAGTTAACTGGCAGGTTTTGATATGTTTTTTGACTGACCATGAAATACGTGAACTTGACTTGAGATGGATGCGAGCTGAATGTGTCTCTTTTATGTGGATGACAGGTACCTTAAGTCGGGATGGCACACGGTTTAGAAACAAGAATCACTTGGTCAAAGCAATAGGTTTTGCAGTATGGAGCTGTTTGGTTTTTCATGACTGTCACATAACTTGTCTTTTTATTCTTTATTTCTTTTAGTATGGATCTGAATTGGTTATATTTGTGTTATGAGTGTGTGCAGGATTTGATGCTGAACTGTTGTGATTCTGTTTGGGAAAGTGGTTATGCAGGTTGCTTTTAACAAGTGAAGAAATGGCTGCAAGTTGGTGGTAAGTAATATGTATGCAGGGGCTGATTTTGAAATGCTATTTTTTGGTTAGAAGTTAGGATGAATTAGTTTGAAAATGATACGAAATGAGACTGTTTTGGTTTAGTTTGCAAAACTGTTTTGAATGAAGATAGTTGTGTGATATGGTTTGAATGTTGCAGGATTGAGATTTGGCTTCGGTTGCGTTTCGTGTAGCATTATGAAGGTTTGTGTGGAATGGGGTACGGCTTGGAGCTTTGAGGAAAAGGTTTACAAGATGGAACAAGAGATAGAATCAAGACTTTAGAACAATTTTGTATTTGAAAGGTGTAATGTGTAATTGAAATTGGATGAATGTATAGACATTTGGATCTTCTGAACTTTTGTAATGGATGAGAACCTTGGGACAATTTTTGTAATCTTGTAAATTTTCCTTTATGAATGACTTTGAATCCTTGAATTTATCTCTTGACTTTGTGGGCATCTCAACGATGTTTCTTCTGATTTTACCTCTAGATCTCAATGACATGAAGAGTGAATGAAACATGGATAATACTTGAATGAGCTTGAATCGGATGTTGAACTTTTCTTCAAGTAATAAAGCCTTTGCAACTATTCCGAATTCCTTCCACTTTATCTTCTAGTCTTATACGTTTGAGAACTTTGATTCATTTGACAAATGTAAACACAAATTTGAATTCAAAGTATTAATGGATCCAAATTCGACTTCACTTCTCAAAGAAACCTTGACTTCAATCCAATCTTCTAATCCATATCAACTTGTATGACAAGCGCCAGTAGCTGAAAGAATAGAACTAATAGAAGAGCAACCCTATGAGGAACCCTTGAAGAGAAAATATAATTTGAAGCACAGAAGAAGTGAAGATCACGGCATCTTGAATTCCGTCTTCAATTAATGGACCTAAATGAGCGCATGAACCCAAAACTTCTAATTCCTTTATTCGAGAAGCAGCTTCACGACTTTATTTGTTTGAGAAAGAATCAAAGTATTAATTTCAAGCAAATTTATTTGAATCCTTGATGAACCACCTAAATACTTGATCTCTTGAGAAGCCCTGAGTTTAATGAAGTTCATGACCAAATGCCTTGAGTTGAGAATGAGAAAACCCTAATCCAGAAAGACTTCAATGAAAGCAAAGCCACATAATCACACCTCAGATCCTCACATTTGGTAGGAAATTCCTTGCCATAAAAGTTCTTTCTTGCTAGTCTTTGATTGATACCAATGATATGCATGCATGGGTATGGATTATGACCTGAGTGATGTATGCAGATGAAATGAGAAGCCTAAACCAGTTAGAAATTAAAGGGTAGGACAAATTTGGGGTATGACAATGACAACAAAACTAGAAAATGTGATTTTCATTGTTGGAGGCCTTCCTGATCTCTGATTTTGATTTCATAAAAACCCAGACGCTCATAAAATCACAACCTATGCAATACTCTAATTATCTCAAGTTATTTCACAATTTTAACACCATTAAATCATCAATTCATTAATTTTAGGATATGCCTAAAACCTTCGAAATTACAACAATGGTGAATATGGGTTCCATCTTCGAAATAGAAAATTACACACGAAATTCATCATATAATAATCATATAACAATCATATAACAACTATCATAACATCACAATCCAGAATTATGAATCAAAACACCCAATCCTAAGGAGATTAAGAATTCCTCTATCTATACCTCTATCATTGAATCAAATTCTCACTCTTACCTTGTTCTCTTAGTAGTAATTGATTTCCTCTTAAAATTGTTGTTCTTCTCACTCAAGCTCTAAACCTCTATTCAAGTTTTTGCCTCTTCCCTCTTTTTCAAATATGCTCTCAAAGCACATAGTGATAGAAAAACATCATCTAATCCCTAATTCTCCTATTTATTATACCCAATTCTCCAATTGAGATTTCTCCATTCTACTCTCACTTACTCCTTTAACTCTCTATTTTATCCTCATTATTCTCCATAATCGCCACTTTATCCCTTATTTCTTTATTCTCCTATTTTAATTAAATAAATCAAAAAAATCATTTTTATTCTAATTATTAAAAGTACTAATAATTTAATTACTCTCAACACCCTCTACCTCATGGTCACACACCCGACTACCCAAAATAATTTAATTATTAATATTTATCAATCAAATAAATTACATAAAATTCATAAGCATTTTAAATAAAGATATAATCTAAATTGGGGTGTTACAACTGTAACACCCCAAATCTACCCAACAATTATATTAAAATCATAGTGCGAAAAATTTTAAACATCAAACCTGAGGCATTACATTTTCAACTTAAAAGCCACAAACAACCTGTATTTCATTTATCCTTGATACATAGCATTCGACATCTATAATTTTAAAATTATAATTCATACACAAGTTTATTCAACTAGATCAAACTTCAACTTATAATTATTCGTCAACTTTTATCCGACCAAAAATATATTAAAACAACAATAATTACTCCTTATTATTCAACAGTAATAACACAACAACAAAACAACAACTAAAATCATAATCCCATCCCGAGAGCTACGTATCAGAGCAAGACACTAACTCGAAGCAACTAAAGACTTCATAAAATCACTTCAGAACTTCCACCGCTATCTCGGGTACCTATCTGTTTCCCACGGTAAGGGAAACATCATTCAGAATGGGTGATATATCGAAAAATATAAACAAAAGTATGATAATTAATATGTTAGAATTAAGTCATACAAAATTATCACTTTACAGCTTTCAGACAACAGCTATAACAACAATTTAAAACTGTACAGTTATAATAACAAAATCAACAACAACATAATAATAGTTATAACAACTATTTTTCATCTTCCAGACGGTACCTGTCACAACAAGTCATTAGTATAACAACTTATAATTACAACTTCACATTATCACAATTCACTTCACATCGTCATATTCAACAATAACTCAAGTCACATCATGTCACAATTAAATCACACTCATACCACATATAATGAGACTCTACAATTGCACATGCATGTGGTACCCAGGGCTTCAGCCCCTATTGCCAATTGCCAGTTAACAGAGGCATCAAGGCATAAGCCTTCGTCATTAATTTGCCAATCCAGGCCGTCGCCAAAAATGCATATGTATATGAATGCAACAAACACACACAACAAAAAACATCATCGTCACAAAGGCATAAGCCTATATCGTTGCTATACCAATAAATAGAGGTATACATCGTCAATGAAACATCCTGCAACTTCGCATAGAACAAGAACAATTATCACCACAACAACAACTAATTTTATCGAATCAACACGACAGAATTACAACAAATAATCCATGGAAAAATTCATACACCTTAATCCCACATACAATCATCATATTCCTGGTTATATAATTTGAACCCCACCCTTACCTTGGTAAATATGGACTCTTTCACCATAGCTCTAAGATTTTCTCCAAAAGAAATCCTTTCTAACATCAATTGGAGACACGCCTAAAAATCAGTTTGGGAATCAGCTTATCAGACGAACTTAAAACCCTCAAAATCAAAATCGCTGCGATCAGAACTTACCTCTATGAGTCAGGAACGTTGTGTCCAAGGACCGTAACGATCCAACGGTTGGATTGAGAGATATTCCCGATTTTCCAAGGTGATTATATGCTGAAACTTGCTGCGAAAATTAAGGCTTCCTCCATAATTTTCTTCTTCTCTCAAGTGCTCCTCCCTTCTTTCTTTTCTCTCTTCTATTTTTTCCTTTCTCCCCAAAAATGAGTTGAGACTTCAACTCTAAAACCCTAATTTTTTACTCTTACTATCTCTTTTCTCTTAATGGGCTTAACCCATAATCCATCTATTATGTTTCTACTACTAAGGCCCAATTAACTATATCTCTCATACAACTTAATTAACCCAAATAAAACAAACACACATACAATTAAATATTTCAAATAATTATTATATCACATAATAACTAAATAAATAAATAATTATTAAAAATACCAAATAGTATAATTACTAATATAATTAATAAAAATATTAATAAAATCGGGATGTTACAACAACTCTCTCATACTTAAAGAATTTTCGCCCCAAAAAATTCTCTAAAGTGAACAAATTTGGATACAAATCCCTCATCTTCCTTTTAAGCTCCCACGTTACATTTCCACCAACTGGTCCTCCCCAAGCTACCTTCACCAATGTAATATGTTTAGCACGCAATTGTTTCACTTTTCGATCCTCTTGCTGCATGGGTGATGCCTCAACAGTCAGGTTATCTCTCATCTACACATAACTCACTTGGATCACATGAGACGGATCCAAAATGCACCTCCTCAACTAAAACACATGAACGAAATCATGAAGATTAGCAAGCGATGATGGCAAAGTAACCCGATAGGTCACTTCTCCTATCCTCTTTTAAATCAGGTAGGGACCGATGAAACTCAGAGTGAGCTTTCAAGACTTCAAAGCTCGACCAACACCAGTTACCAGAGTAACCCTAAAAAACGCACGATTCCCCTCTTAGAACTCAAAAGCTTTCCTCCATTTATCACGATAACTCTTTTGGAGACTCCGAGAAGCTCTCATCTTCTCGTGAATCACTTTGAGCTTCTCTGTGGTATGTTAGATAATCTCAGGCCCGATTATAGCGCCCTATCCTGATTCATACCAACATAAAGGTGTCCTACACAAGCTCTCAATCAACAATAAAAAATTATCCCAAGTACCTCATTGTTCTAGCACACAAGCTCTCAACAAGTAATCTAAGGATTTGATAGTCTTCCCAGTCTGATCATTTGTCTGCGAATGATAAGCAAAAATCAAACGTAACTTTGTGCCTACTGTAAACTCTCCCATAATCTTAATATGAACCTTAGATCTCTATCAGATACAATACTGAATGAAATCCCATGCAAACTGACAATCCTCTCAATATAAAGCTCTGCTAACTTTCCCAACGGATGGTTAAGTCGAATCAAAATAAAATAGTGGATTTAGTCAACCTATCCACAATAAACCATATAGTATCATAACTCTTCACCAACCAGGGTAACCCCGACACAAAATCCATCGGAATGGTATCCCATTTCCACCCAGGAATAGGCAATGGATGCAATAAACCCAACGACTTCAAATGCTCAATCTTTGACTTCTGACAAGTCGAACAAGCATACACAAATTCAAAAACTTCCTTTTTCATCATAAGCCACCAAAAGATCTTCTTCGAGTCTTTATAAATTTTAGTAGCTCAGTGGTGAATACTCAAACCATTTTGGTGTCCTTTTTCAAGAATACTCTTCTTGAGTTCAGACACATCAGGAACACAGATACTGTCACAAAATTTTATAATACCATTATCATAAATATTAAAATCACCATCTTGAACTTGATTAATTAAGTCCAAATGATCGACCAATTTCAAATAAGTCTTGCAAGTTGTGATCATCGACAGAAGCCTACTGAATTGCATTCTTTTCAACACAAGCTTCTTCAACAACAACAGTTTGAGATTTCCTCTTGTTGTTATAAGCTTGGTCTGCAGTAATGTTGTGGGATTATTTGTCAGTGTCTTCATTGGTACAAGGTCGAGGATGACTTTCAGTCAAAGCACCTACGAAAGCATCTTGCCTGTGAGGGCTCGGTTCAAGCTCAACTATGGTCTCGGTGTCGATTGCAGTTTTGTTGGGGTTCTCGACGGGGTTTGGTATGATAATCTTCTCTTGAGATTGTTCCTGGAAGTAAGGCAACGTTGGAACAAAAAACTTGACTAAAAAACTATAAAACATATTCCATACCTTAAGAGTTGGGTCTGGAGAATTAATTTTTGGCGGACACAAAGATGGTGGAAATGATTGTTGAAGAGGAAAATTCAGAGGAGGATTTTCTTGATCATTAGTTTTAGTAGTCGACGTGAGATTATCTGCGTCAGAAGTTGCAAGAGTCGAAGGAATAACTTTGAAGGCATGGTTTTTAGAAGCAACATTTCTTTTCTTCTTAGCTCCTTTAGGTTTAGTAAGGCTTGGAACTATGGAGGAAGAAAATATTTGAATGTTGGTACTGTCATCAGAGTTTTCTTTTTTGCCTGTTGGTGGTGGTACTTCAGTAGGGATCTGAAAATTATAAGGCATAAGAAGCAGTGTGACTTTAAAGTTGAAAATATAGGAATGTGTCGTACTTGTGCTTGGGGAGGTTTGGAAACTTTCTTTTTCTTGAGGGGCTTGTTGGAAGGAGCTTCGGTTGTCAAAGGGAGTTTTTGTCCCTGAGGAACAAAAATTAGGGTGAAGTATGGCTTACCTTGTACACACAAGTGAATTTGAGAAAACAAAACATACCATCGTGAATTGAGCTCTTTCGTCATCATAATTGGAGGGAATTGGGACACTTTTTTCTGAATTGTCTACTACTGGTTCAGTAGATTCCAATTTAGCATCCAGAACATTGAAAGCATCGTTTAATCGTTGAATGAGGAGCAGGGCAGAAAGATATTGCCTTTGATATTCTGACCACCAATGGTTGAATAATTTTGTCACGAAGAAAGAATGTTGGAACAGAAATACAGGGATATCAAGGAGTTAGGTAGATTTGTGGAATTCGAGGTACGCCACATGATTATCAGCATTCAATTATCGATCAGTCCTAACAATATCGAAATGGTGAGAAAATAAGGATTTGGGTAACATTTAGCTAAGACCAAATTGACGAGCCACTAAATTTGGTTGATAACTCATAAAACCATAACCTTTTACTCCTGGGTCAATTCTAAAATACAAAAGGGTGGGGGTTAAGAGTGCTCTCCATACATTATTTGATTGTGCATCAGCTTTTGGGGAAACCCTAGGAATAGATTGATGTATTTCATGAGAATATACCTATTGGGAGGCTCTAGGAGAGTATTTAAGGAAAGCATCATTCCTTCGATGGGCCTACTCTCAGACACACACGTAATAGCTTTCGACACAGGATAACCTAATTTGTGCTCGAAGGTGGCATTCAACCAATGTTGCAAGAGGCAGAAGGGTCCTGGCATAGCTAATGATCTGTTGGTGGTAGGAAGAAGCTTCATTTTTAAAAGAAGAATAACCCAAGCGTTGGTACAGATATGACTACAAGAGTTTGCCCAAAGAAATTTATCGACCCTCATGAATTTGGATCGCCAAGGGGGATGAAGCCTTTGGCTATCTGAAACGAGCCAGGAAAAAATAGAAAATATGAAAGCCACAAAGTTAAGAAGGTAATATGTTCCATGTCAGAAACCTATTTGGTGTTATTTACATGGTTGTCAGCTATGTAAAGTTCGAGGCTCGCACGTTCAAAGTCGAACGAGTTTTCACTAGACAAGGTTGGGTCGAAAGTTTCTCCCAAAGGCAAAAGGCCAGTGATGGCTGCCACGTCGAACAAGGTAGGCGTCAACATGTCACAAGGAAGTTTGAAGGTGTTGGTCGATCCTTCCCAGAAGAAAATTAAGGAAAGAATCATACAAAGATTAACTCTGCGAGCATGCCTTGACAACTGAATGGCGTTGAAAATACCAGCTTCTGCCCATTGCGCTTTACATTTCAATTGAACTTTGTTAAGCCAAGCCAAATAGTCTTTGTAACCTGGAGCAGGCCTGGAGCGAAAAACCCTAGCATTAGGGTCCATAAACTTCAATTCAAACCCTTTTTTTGAAAGTTGGGGGAATCGTGAGAGTGTATCAAGGAAAATGTTTTTGAACTTTCGTCGGATGCGTCCTTGCATCTGGGTATTGTCCATGAAAAACATAGAGTTTCTTGTCAATGACGAAACGGATAAGCATTTTGTTGTTGCCATTTTTCACCTTCGATTTTTCACTATTGAACCGAGTTAGAGACATTGCCATGATAATAGAGAAAGAAAGCAACAAAGAGGAAAGATTTTTCTAGTTTGATGAAGCTGCAGAAAATGGAAACAAAGAAGTTATTTAGAAAAAATGGAATAGGGTATTTATAGAAGAAATGGGTGATGTAGAAATCGAACTAACGGTGTCTACGTGTAGGTGAAAGGCGTTTTTGTTTCCATGGAAGTGGTAGAGTTAGTGCTAGTAGCTTGAAAACCCAAGATCTTGAGAGTAGGGGTAATCATGAGAAGTAATGTGAGAGCCTCGAAAATTGCAGCGCAGAAAGTAATCATCATGACAGATGACATCGGCAAATAAATTAGTAGTAAAAAATTCACCATAAAAGAAAAGGCTCAAGTTTCTCAGTCGAACATATTTTCAATCGAAATTGACCTTTTGGAGGGCAATTTGTAAGCCAAGAATTTTCGACAAAAGCATGAAAGCCTGAACAGTTTGAGTAAAAGCTCAAGAGTGTGAAAGCAAATGAGCTAAGAGATAAAAGTGATAGGTCGATAGGAAGGATGTCGAAGGACAATCGATTCTAGGAAACTAGCACTACAAGAAAAGTGTGATATAGCCACTTAATGTTGCGACGTGATTATCACGTGGCTCAAAAAAGTGAGTTGCGACGTGATAATCACGTTGTTGCACCCCAAAATTTGCCCTCTTTATTGGAGCTATAAGTTAATGATGACGTTTATTTCGTCATCCAAAAATGGAAGAAAAATAATAAAGAGTTTTCATGTGTTAAGGAAGTAAAGTGTGAAAAATGGCTTAAAACGGTGAAAGTACGGGAAAATTCAGAAATACTATTTGAAAGGTGATACGAGTTAAGTTCCCGCGTTGTCCCCATTGTCTCGACAAGATCTACAACTTTTGTGTTCGGCTCGGGAGCCAATTCTTTGAGGAAGGTCTTCAAATTTGCAAATTACTTGAGGTTTCGCAGTGAAAAACGGTGCTGAATGTAGGATTTTCGGACAATAAAAAATTCATATCTCACAATCCACTCGTCGGATTCGCTTGAAAATTTAACTGGAGCTCCGTGGCATCATTACCAAGATTTCATATGTTCGGACCGAAGGCCAAATATGCATAGAAAATTCCCAGAATTTTAAGGATCGTCGTGTTGTTTCGGTAAAAAGTGTGTTTTCGAGCATGTCGCGCCGAGTTCGAAAATTCATAACTTCTTCGATTTTTACCGTATGAAGTCCATTCCGGCGGCATTCTCTCAGAAATTTCGTTAGCTTCGATTCTTCGTCACACATGCCTGTTCATATTCTGAGCCGAAGATGGGTTTTTATCGAGTTCTTTGAGCGGTACTCACAAAATTTCGCACAGTCGCGCCAGATGAATCGGCGTTTCTCGCCATTCAAACGCGCATATTTTCTTCATCGCTTATCGGAGTGAGGTGATTCTCGCGGCAACGGATCACAAATTTGGTCATCTTCGCAATGGCATCGGTTTAGTTCCGAAATTTAGAGTCGAACCGAGTTTCCTTAAAAACGAGCCAAAATGAGACGAACCGAGGGCAATTTGGACAATTCGCATTGACAATATATAAACATTTTGCTCTTCACAAATCAGGAAAAACTCTCACAATTTCAATTCACCAATTCTTCACAAACACTTTCTCCCAATTCTCTCTCAATTCTCTTGAATCAAAACCACAAATTACATAAAACTTTCACCAATATTCATCAAATTTCATCAAGATCAAGAACATGGATTGAAGAATCAAGATCGAAGTTCGAATCTCTTCTCCTCTCTCCACATAGATTGGCGCACCACTCTCTCTCTCTCCCTCAGGATTTCGTTCGAGTTTGTGTCGCGTTCGTGTCGTGTTCGCGTTCGTGTCGTGTTCGTGTTCGCGCGTCGGTTAAAGATCTTCATTCGGTAACCCTTTGAACCTTGAATTAAATGCTTAATTGTTGATGTTAACATGATTTGAATGCTAGATCTAGTGGTTTATTGTGCGTAATTGATGTTGATGATGATTAAATGTTGGATCCATTGATATCTTTGCTTGCAATTGCATGTGGATACAAGTTTGGTGCACTATGTGTTTGTTATAATGCTTGCATGAACTTGTTGCTTGATGGTTATTGATGATGACTTGAAATCTATGTGGATTGATACCTAATTGTGCTTGTTTGGTGCTCATAATGCTGTACAAATTGAGGCAAATTCGTGCTTGGTTACATCTCTTATTGGATGCATGATTGAAGTGTTTTTGAATGTTGATTTTGCTGATTTTTTTTCACTTCTGGTGCTGATGTAACCGGTTACCTGATTGATGTAACCGGTTACATGACTTGTTTTTTGGTCATTTTTCGTCACTGTCAGTGATGTAACCGGTTACCTGATTCATGTAACCGGTTACATGCCCCTTTTTTCTCAAAAAACAGCCACTGCCAGTGATGTAACCGGTTACCTGATTCATGTAACCGGTTACATGACCCTGTTTCCCATTTTCTGCCAGTGATGTAACCGGTTACCTGATTGACGTAACCGGTTACATGACTTGTTTTTTTACCTTTTTTCGTCACTGCCAGTGATGTAACCGGTTACCTGATTCATGTAACCGGTTACATGCTTTCTTTTTAGTTTTTTTTTCCAACTTCAAATGTTCATATCTTTTGACTCGTAACTTCGATTTGCATGTTCTTTATATCGTTGGAAAGCTCGTGAGATGTACTATTTTGTGGAATGATTTGTATTGCTGAATTTTGTGTTTTCCATGATGGTACTTTTGTCGGCTTCCGGTGTGATTTTTGCATGCTTATTCGCGTATTATCGTACCTTTGCCCACGTTTGCTTTGTCCGGTTTATTTTAGAATAGCAATAACGCAATTCCGATTGCGGTGTCTTGTTATCTCTAACGTGTGTGCTAGTGTGCGAGGCTTCTGGACGGTCACCGATCGATACTCATTCTATGAGTGTTCCGCTTTACTTGCGGGACACGATTTCATTCGCTTGCTTTGTGTTCTCATCCTGGAGACACATCTCTATTACTCTATATCTGCTTGTTTGGTTTTCTTGTTCCTCTTGCAGGTGTATTGTGATTGTGTTCGACGCGCGTGTCAACCTTTGTGTGCTTTCATGGCTAATCGGTGTGCTGACTATTTGCTTTTGCTTTGCTAGCTCGCTCGCGGGATCCTTAGTTTCTTCGCTTTGCTTCGCTTTAGTTTACGGATCATCATCCGTTTGGTATTGATCTCGTTTCATTTTATTTCCTCGCACTTTATCGCTTTCTCGCATCATCCTTTAACATGAGAAGTAGGACCTAGACATGCATCTGGCCAAGCCCTCGAAAGAGGCTCTGTTTTTGTTGGTGTGTTTATATTTGTGCTTTGCGGCAGGGAGTCACGGTGTAATAAGTCCTATATGGCACTCCGTTAAGTCCTCATGGAAGGCATGCGGTCAAGGGTTCGTAATCAACCCCCGCCTAGTCTCATCGAGTCTGTTTGGTATGCGCACGCCTCGCGTTGCTCGCTTCTGAACATGCAAAAGATCTTGTTATCGAGTATGTCAGGAAAAGGGTTCATGCAATCGGACCCCCGTCTTTCCTATAGCTCGCGTCGCTCGACGTTGATGCTCGGTGTACGCACGCACCGTTTTCCTTTATGATCCGTGACGGCTTGGTTGCTGAGAGGGGTCCGCCCTCTTGTCTATGGCCCGATCATTTTCACGAGGTCTAATGCTTGGTTGACTTGGGTTGAGCTGCTCCCCTTGGCTATGGCGGGACCGCTTTCCTACCATTCGGTCAGTACCGTTGGTTTGTTTGCTTCACGAGTGGATGCTCGTTTGTGTGCTCATTGTGTGCTTTTGCCTTTTCCCTCGTAGGTTGATAGCTTAGCTTAGACTTGTACCCTTTGTATGATAACATTAGGTAGCAAGCTTTCCCCCTTAGCTTAGGTCTTCCTCATGCATTCTTTTAAAACACAAACCACACTCTTTGATTTTCTTTTCTTAAGAGCTTGTTATTTCCGCTCCATTCCCAGCATAAGTCTCCAAAGGTCGAGCAGCGGAGTGTGAATGTAACTTGTTTACCTAAAAAACATAAAACAAACAAAAATTAGTTAGCCGAGCTACGATACCTCTGATTCCGCAAAACGGATACGTAGGCAGCGGGGTAGGGCCCGTGCGAGCATAACACTTTCTTTTCCCTACATTCTGCATTCATTTTAGTCCAGATTAGCGTAGATTTGTTACACACCCATAGATTTAGACACTAGCGTGGATACCATCGAGTACGATGGGCGCGAGGGGTGCTAATACCTTCCCCTCGCGTAACCGACTCCCTTACCCTTTTTCTCTGGTCGTGAGACCGTTGTTTTGTTTTGTGGTTTGCTGGCATTCCCTTCCTTTTCAGGATAAATATGTTAGTGGCGACTCTGTTAATTTTCGCGGTAGCGACAGCTGGCGACTCTGCTGGGGACGTCTTGACCTGTTGCTGGTCCGGACCTAGCGAGTCGATCCTAGCGCTTGTGTGTTTATCTTTGGGTGTTTTTACTGCTTTGCATATTTACCTGTTTGCATTGCATTCTATGTGCGCTTTTACTTTTCTGCATCATATTCTGGACTGTCTGGATTTCTATCTGTGGGTGGGTGTTTCAAGAGGTAAAAGGCCCAATACCCAGGCTATGAGTGATACCATAGGAACTAGGAATAGAGTGGCCGTGACGGACAGAAGGCGTATGCCTGATTGATCTGATCACGTATCCACGGGCAGAGCTTGGTGGAATGAGGCAATATCGTATGATAACGCCTACATTCGATCCTCTGTTGGCTTTTTGACCTACCTTGGCCTAGATTTACCCGTGAGTGGGGCGGGAATCAATCATTGCTTAACAGGTACATTGATGGTGACTTCGGATCTTGTTCGTGGGTTACCGCTGTTCTCGTTCGTGGGTTACCGCTGTTCTCGTTCGAGTGTACTATTGGTTCCTGTTTGTGGGGTACTATGGTTCTTGTTTGAATGGTAATCTATGTCCTATGGGCTTTGGTTCCATGAATTGACATTCTATGTTCCGTATGGTATACCATCTAGGGGCCGAATCTTTGGCTCTGTATTATGTGTGTTACCGGCAGTCCAGAATGCCTGGTGGGCGGCAACAAGCCCCACCACTTTGCATCATTGCATATTTACTTTCCAAAAAATGATGTAAAAAATAACTAGCATACACGTTCCTTCCATTTCCAAGGAATCATATCTTTAAGCCTCGTGTTGAGCTTTTCCATCTCTTGCTTGCAAAAAAATCAAAAAAACAAGGATTCCTTGGAAATCGAATGAACATGGCATTTCATCCATACCATGCATTTCATACATCTCACGCATAACAGGTGTTCAGAGTTGAGGATCTCTTATTCAAACTTGGTACTCTCACCAGACTCAGAGACTTGATATATTCTTATTGTGTGCTCAAAGATTAGTCATGGAATAACATTGTGGGGTGACCAAGAGGAAAGCTCGGTTGAGGTTCTTTTTGAAGATTTGTCTTATGCTCATTTGCTTCCATGCTTGCTTTATTTGCAACTGGTTAAGCTTTGCACCGTGTGGATGTCTACAGATTCTATGCTTAATAACGATGACACTAGGTGTGAGTTCTATTCTGGGCACCTGGTCGTGATGTTAGTATCTACAAGTCTTTGAAATTGCTTGGGGCTCCCGAACGAGGGATAAGCAAGACATTGTCTATCTTGAGCATTGCACCATTTGCATTGTTCGAATCCTAAAGCACTTACAAAATTCCATATGATTGATGACCAGAGTTCTCCGATTCAGAATGGGGCACCTGACAATGATGTATCTTCCAAGGATGTAGAAGAGTTGTTGAGAATCATCAGGAAGTCTGATTACAAAGTTGTTGAGCAGTTGGGCCAGACCCAGTCAAAGATCTCCATCTTGCAACTGCTGATGTGTTCAGAAGGTCATAGAGATGCTCTCTTGAGAATTCTGAATGGTGCTTACGTTCTGCATGAAATATCTGTGAATCAGTTAGAGGCGGTAGCCAATAATATATCCGCTGGGAACGGCTTGGGGTTTACGGATTGTGATCTTCCCCTAGAAGGGAGAAACCATAACAAAGCGTTGCATATTTCGATTGAATGTAAGGGGACGACTTTGTCCCGTGTTTTGGTTGACACTGGGTCTTCTTTGAATGTATTTCCCAAATCAGCTCTAATGAGAATTGACTATGCCGGTGTGGAGTTAAGGCCTAGTGAGTTGGTAGTGCGCGCCTTTGATGGTTCAAGGAGGTCTGTGTTCGGAGAGGTAGATCTACCAATCCAGATTGGTCCTCAGATCTTTACTACAACCTTTTATGTGATGGATATTCGACCCGCTTACTGTTGTCTGTTGGGACGACCGTGGATTCACAAGGCTGGTGCTGTGACATCCACTCTTCATCAGAAGTTGAAGTATCCGATTGACGGTAAAGTAGTTACAGTTTGTGGTGAGGAAGATTATATCGTGAGTCACTTGTCCTCTTTCCGATATGTGGAGATCGAAGGTGAAATACATGAGACGCCTTTCCAAGCATTTGAGGCTGTAAATGCTGTAAGAACTCCTCCTTATGAGATAACGAAGCCAGAAACGGTTATGTCCTCTTTGAAAGATGCTCAGGTTGTCGTTGAAACTGGAAGAGTGGAAGGCTGGGGGCAAGTAATTGACGTGCGTCCCAAATTCGACAAGAATGGTCTTGGTTTCAGTCCTGGAAAGCATATTGCATCGCCAAAGCCTAATATCCTTAGCCCGATCAAGTTTGTGAGTGGTGGTGTCATTCAAGATAGCCAGGTTAATGCCATTGTCAATGGCGAGGAGGTGGATAGTGACTGTGATTTTGATAGCTGGATTCGTCCAAGTATTCCTGGGGAGATGCCTCGCAACTGGACAATTGAAGATGTCATCCAAGTTACACAAGCTCAGGAGTAAATTCCTTGTTTTTACTTTTCTTATCATGCAATAATTCCTATGCTCTGCCCAAGGCGTAGTGAATCATTTGTAGGGCCATGCAGTTCGCATTTTCAAAGTTAATCATGAAATAAAAGGACGTTTTTGCATTCAAATGTTTTGCTCTTTGTCTTTCTTTTAACTTTTTCCTTTAAATGGCAATGTTTTTGCACACACTTGCACATAGCTTAATAAAAATAAAACTAAAATAAAAACATCAATCATGCAGATGTTCCACTACCACGGATTTCATTGGTAACAGTTCCGCTATTGCTTATTATGATTTTGATAATCCGATCTACCAAGCCGAGGAGGAAGCTTATGAGGATTGTGATCTCCCCGACGAGTTGGCCAGATTGTTGAAACAGGAAGAAAAGAAAGCGATTCAGCCGCATCAGGAGGAAATTGAGATGGTAAATGTTGGCACTAAAGAGCAAGTCCGAGAAGTCAAGATAGGGGCTGCGCTTGAGAATGGTGTGAAGCAGAGGCTTATTACTATGTTGAAAGAGTATGCGGATATCTTTGCTTGGTCCTATGAGGATATGCCTGGTCTCGATACAGATATTGTGGTACATCGTCTACCTCTCAAGGAAGATAGTCCTCCTGTCAAACAGAAGCTTCGAAGGACTCGCCCAGATATGTCTGAGAAGATTAAGAAAGAGGTTGAGAAACAATTTGATGCTGGCTTTCTGCAAGTTGTGAATTACCCGCCATGGGTTGCGAATATTGTTCCTGTGCCTAAGAAGGACGGAAAGGTCAGGATGTGTGTGGACTACAGAGATCTTAATAGGGCGAGTCCAAAGGATGATTTTCCTCTTCCTCACATTGATGTGTTGGTGGATAATACTGCTCCTTTCAAAGTGTTTTCCTTCATGGATGGTTTCTCTGGGTACAATCAGATCAAGATGGCACCAGAAGACATGGAGAAAACAACGTTTATCACACCGTGGGGAACTTTCTGCTATAAAGTCATGCCTTTTGGGTTGAAAAACGCAGGGGCAACGTATCAGCGCGCCATGGTGACTCTTTTTCACGACATGATTCACAAAGAGATTGAAGTGTATGTTGACGACATGATTGCAAAGTCTCACACTGAAGAAGAGCACTTGGTTCACTTGCAGAAGTTGTTGGAAAGGCTTCGGGAATTTAGACTAAGGTTGAATCCAAACAAATGCACTTTCGGAGTGCGATCCGGAAAGTTGTTGGGCTTTATTGTTAGTGGAAAAGGTATTGAGGTCGATCCTGCGAAAATAAAAGCTATACAAGAGATGCCTGAGCCGAGAACAGAAAAAGAGGTTCGTGGTTTCTTAGGGAGATTGAACTACATTGCTAGATTCATCTCTCATCTTACGGCCACTTGTGAACCAATATTCAAGTTACTAAGAAAAGATCAGACGGCCAGGTGGAATAATGATTGTCAAAAAGCATTTGAAAAAGTGAAAGAGTATCTGCAAGAACCTCCGATACTAATGCCTCCAGTTCCAGGAAGGCCTTTGATTATGTACCTCACAGTTCTTGAAAACTCAATGGGATGTGTGCTGGGTCAACATGACGAGTCTGGCCGAAAAGAGCATGCAATATACTACCTTAGCAAAAAGTTTACCGACTGTGAATTCCGATACTCACTGCTCGAGAAAACTTGCTGTGCTTTGGTGTGGGCTGCTCGCCGGCTGAGGCAGTATATGTTGGTTCACACCACCTTATTGATTTCCAAGATGGATCCTATCAAGTATGTTTTTGAGAAGTCCGCTCTTTCCGGAAGAGTAGCCAGGTGGAAAATGATTTTGACTGAATATGATATCCAGTATACTACCCAGAAAGCCATCAAAGGTAGTGTGTTGGCGGATTATCTTGCGCACCAGCCGGTCGAAGATTATGAACCGATGAAGTTTGAATTCCCCGATGAGGATGTGTTGTACATCAGAGATTGTAACATTCCCGGACCGGAGGAAGGACCCGAACCAGGATCGCGATGGACGCTCGTGTTCGATGGTGCCTCTAATGCACTCGGGAATGCTGTTGGAGCTGTAATTACTTCTCCTTCAGGTTTTCATATTCCATTTACAGCCAGAATCTGTTTTGATTGCACTAATAACATGGCTGAATATGAAGCCTGCATTTATGGTATCGAAGCTGCGATTGATTTGCGAATCAAGTACTTGAAAGTTTATGGGGATTCCAATCTTGTCATTAGCCATATCAATGGAGATTGGGAAACTCGCCATCAGAATCTGATTCCATACAGGGAGCATGTGATGAGACTCATTCCGTACTTTGATGAGATCACATTCGAGCATATTTCTAGAGAAGAGAACAATCTTGCTGATGCTCTCGCTACTTTGGCTTCCATGTTCAAAGTGAAATGGGCCAATGAAGCGCCTAACATCACCATCAACAGATTGGACGAACCAGCATTTTGCTTTGAGGCTGATGTTGAGTTGGATGGTAATCCCTGGTATCATGATATCAAAAAGTTCCTCGAAACTCAAGAGTATCCTCCCGAAGCGTCGGTGACTGATAAGAAGTTTCTGAGAAGGTTTGCAGCTAAGTTTTACCTCAACGGTGGTGTATTGTACAAGAGGCATCATGACGGTGTGTTGCTCCGATGTGTTGTGAAGGAAGAATCTTCAAAAATCATAGAGGAAATGCACGAAGGCGAGTTTGGTACCCATTCTAGTGGGCATATGATGGCTAAGAAGATCTTGAGGGCTGGTTACTATTGGTCCACTATGGAAACTGATTGTCATAACCATGTCAGAATTTGTCACAAGTGCCAGATCTATGCTGATAAAGTGCACGTGCCGCCTGTGCCTTTGAATGTCTTGACTTCTCCGTGGCCTTTTGCAATGTGGGGCATTGACATGATTGGAGAGATTAAGACTACTGCTTCTAATGGACATCGCTTCATTTTGGTTGCCATCGATTACTTCACCAAGTGGGTTGAAGTCGTATCTTATGCGAATGTCACCAAACAAGTGATTGCTCGCTTTATCAAGCACAACATAATCTGTCGTTATGGGATTCCTGAGAAGATCATTACTGATAATGGATCAAATCTCAATAACAAGTTGATGAAGGAGCTTTGTGAGTCCTTCAAGATCAAGCATCACAATTCTTCCCCGTATCGTCCGAAGATGAATGGCGTTGTTGAAGCGGCCAACAAGAACATTAAAAAGATTGTACAGAAGATGGTAGTGTCCTACCGAGATTGGCATGAGATGCTCCCTTTCGCCTTGCATGGTTATCGCACCTCTGTGCGTACATCGACTGGGGCAACTCCTTTCTCGCTTGTTTATGGTATGGAAGCAGTATTGCCTGTTGAAGTTGAGATTCCTTCTCTGAGGGTTATGAAAGACGTCGAGCTTGACGAGTCAGAATGGGTGCAAAATCGTTTGGATCAGTTAAACCTCATTGATGAGAAGCGTTTAGCGGCTATTGGTCATGGTCAGGTATACCAAAAGAAGATGAGAAAAGCTTTTGACAAGCGGGTGCGACCCCAAAGCTACAAACCAGGTGATCTGGTACTCAAAAGAATCATTCTTCCTCAAGGCGATCCTCGAGGCAAGTGGACTCCGACGTATGAAGGCCCCTTTGTTGTGCAGAAAGTGTTCTCTGGCGGTGCCATGATGCTTGCAACGATGGATGGCGAGAACTTTCCACACCCTGTGAACGCAGATGTAGTCAAAAAATACTTCGCATAGACCTGATATAAAAAAAAAAGAAAAAAGGAACAACAACAAAAAAAAGAAGAAAAAAAGAAAAAAGAGAAAAGAAAATGAATCAGGCAAAAGAATGAAAAAGAAACAAATATACCCGCTAAGTTGAAAACCCGAAAGGGCGACTTAGGCAAAAAAGGGACAAAAGCGAATGACTACATCTTGCACGCCACCTTGGCAATCACTCTTCATACATGCTTAGGGCTCCCGACCGAGGGATAAGCAAGACTCCGTGTTCTTGAGTTTGCACCTGGCAGCTCAAATCCCTAAGGCATTCACAAATTCCAATCACTTTGTTTAGGGCTCCCGACCGAGGGATAAGCAAGACTCCGTGTTCTTGAGTTTGCATCGCTGGCAGCTCAAACCCCTAGAGGCTCTCACAAACCCCGTCGGGTCCACAAGTTCGGTAATGTCACACCAATCCATTATTAAATCGGGCAGTGATCAATCCTAATGAGTACGGTCTTCCAAAGCAAGGAGATGAGAACGTCAAGGTTATAAAAGTGATAGCGGGATCGAAACCAATGGATATCCGTTTCACATTGCCATTTCTCTTGTACTCAATAAATGTGTGGTTACCTCTTACTAGGAACTACTTCTAAATGTGTTCGCTCTTTTACGAGCATTCTGTTCGCAATTAATAAAAATCTCTTTATCTTAAACAACTGTTTTCTTTTACTGTTTTGTTTGCATAAAGCGTCCTGGATTTGTGTTAAACTTTGCATATGAAAGCTGCATTGCTTTTACAATACATGATTAGAACTGATAAAAAAACCTTGAATTTGCTTCGAAGTCTTGTGTAACCAAGATGCCATGCTATATCTTGGGGCGTCTTCATGTGTTTACCTCGCAGGTACCATCCTTTCAAGTATGCTATGTCTGCGCGTTGGTGGATCTATCCAAACAGGAGGTTCTCACTCCCCAGCTAAGCGCATCTTAATGAAAGTTCCTCATTCTCCCCAGTAGAGCGTTTCTCTCCCCAACAGATTAACCTGTTGTCCCCAGGAGAGTCATCTTATTCCCCAGCGGACTGCTTCTCTCCCTAACAGGGTGACCTATTTTCCCCACAAGAGTCATCTTATGCCCCAGTGGAGTTGTCTTAACAAAAGGTTCTTATGCTAAGTTCCTTATCCCCAGCGGATTTCTCGTATCCCTAGCGGATCGATATGCGGAAGTATTCATCTTCCCCACTGAGTTCTCTCCTCAGCAGAGGTTCGCATGCATCCTCAGCAGAATCTGCATCCTTCGAGGATTTCCCCAGCGGAATACTTTATCCCCTAGCAAGTCTGTCACTCCTCACCAGAGTTATCTTCATGGCTTGCTCTTATCTCCACATCCCCAGTGTGTCGAAGATTGGCTTCCCCAGCAAGGTTCGCCAGGATATTCCCCGAGTTCAGTGGGATGCTCTTATCCTCAAGCAGGATTCATTCCCCAAGCAGAGCTCGCATCCAGATTTGATCGTCTCCAGCAGATTTCTGATCCTTCTTTGCCAGCTCGCAGTTTGTGACTTCTGGTCACTCATCTTGTCCTCCCCGCAGAGTTCTATACTCTCTCAAGGACTTCTTCAGCAATTCAGTGCTCATCCGTTGTTTCCCTAAGCAACGTCCGGATCATGCATCATTCGTATTGCATTCTCTAAGCGTGTAGCATTTCCATTCTCGGAATACTACTCCATAAAACATTCATACATGCATCATGCATTAATCATATCATATCTGTCTCTTTCTGCAGGAAAGTTATCCAGATACGAATGCTCCCCAGAGAGCAATACTCGCCTAATCATTACAGGCGCTTATCCTGATGTTTTGAATCAGAAGAGGATTGTTCTACTTATTTTCTGGCACAGCTCAGATCAGTTCAAAGACATTCCTATTCCCGATGCCCCCAGATCGGTGGAAGGTATTTGTTCCCATTCCTGATAAATCAGACTTTCAGTTGAAGGAACCGCCTCCGGATCTCCCAAGATCTTCCGAAGGAGCAAGCCCTCTGATACATCAGATCAGTTGGAAATATCTACTCCCTGACGATTTAGTTCGTTCAGAAGAAGAAACTCGTTTGCCCAGTCCTGATACCTTACTATCAGTTGAAGACGCTTTGAATCTGACGATCTAGTGGAAGAAGATATTGCTTTCCAAGTTGATGAAGTGGAAAAAATTAATGATGTGGTTGCAGATGAACAAACTACAAGTTTGTCTGATACAATGGTTGAGGGGCATCTAGTTGATTCGTCTATATTGGATGAAGAGCATGAAGATATTGCATCTGAGGACAATATCACATCAAATGATGAGAATGATGTGGATGACGAGCACGAAGATTTAGAATAATGAATATGTGTTGTTGAAAATGTATTTTTATAATTTCACTTAATGAACTATGTATTGAATGTGTTAATGACAACCAGTTGTTGAGATTATATTTTTATAATTTTACTTAGTGAACCATTTGCTGAATATATTAATATTAATTGTGTAATCTCTATAAATAGGTAAAATGCCACCCCGACTTGATAAAGGTAAGGGTGTAGCTGATGATAGTGGTAAGAAGAAGCACCAGCGCCCACGATTAGTAGTATGTCAGTCACCTCAGTTGGCCACGTGTCCTCCCCCGCAGAGTCAGGTTAATCGTATGTCCATCGCCAGTACTCAGGGTTTTCTGCCACTACTCTCCTCTCAGTATCCATATGACAGTCCGCCTTTTATTACCCCACCACCACCTGGTTACCCATCCTTCCAGCAGACACAGATGCCCCCATCCTTCCAGCAGACACAGATGCCCCCATCCTTCCAGGAGACACAGATGCCCCCATCCTTCCAGCAGACATATGTGCCCCCATCCTTCCAGCAGACACATGTGCCCCCATCCTTTCGGCAGACCGGAGGATCTAGTTTTCCACCTCCCACACAGACTGGTCCCTCATCTTTCCAGCAGACTGGAGGATCTAGTTTTCCACCTCCCACACAGACAGGTCCCACCCCACATCCCCCACATGTGCCCCCACAGGATGATGATCAGGCGGAGGATGAGACTGCGGATGATCAGTTGGATGGGAGTGATCTTCGAGGGGATGATGATCCGAGTCAGATTCATATCATTGATGGGAGATTTTTTATTAGGCCCGAAGGAAGCTCGTAAGTTTATTATTTATCAATTTTTATTTAAGTATACATTTCCATTTTTTATAACTTTATAATTAATGTTAATTCAATTAATGTCGTTTAGATTCACGCCGAGTCGGACTGCTGCCAAAGTTATAAGTTATATAATTCAGCAGAATTATAAAAAGCTTATAAAGACTTTTAAAGATGTGCGATGATAGAGATCATTGGTTTGCGAAATTTCAGGTATACTTAATTTATTGTTTAAGTTATTGTTATTTAAATAACTTTTTCACTACAATTATCTAACTTTTATTTTATCTACTTTTAATGCAGGAAAAATGTGTGTGGGAACCAATGAAAGAGAGACAGATTAAAAAAAATTATTATGGCAGAACTGCAAGACGACTTTCTGACATGCTACGACGTGTTAGAAAGCGTTGGGAACTTCATGGCATCCGTCCTAGTTGGATAGGAGAAGAAATCTTTCGGGAACTTCTTAAATATTGGGAGAGTGATGAGTTTGCGGCCAAATCTGAAAATGCAAAGAAGATGAGAGCATCTGAAAAGGGTGGTTGCCTTAATGCTGTTGGAAGTATAAGCACTGCTGAGCATGTTCGTCGCATGGTTATAGTTATTACCACTTCTCAAAGTTATAATTTCAATTAATAATTGATATTATTAATTATAGTTTATTTTGTTATTTAGACAAAGGGATTAAATAGACCTCCACTTATGACCGAGCTGGTTGCGAGGACTCGGAAAAAGAAAACAGGAGCTTTTGTTGACAGTCGTACACAAAAAGCTATGGTAAGTTATTTAAGCTATCGGTATTATTTTTTTAAGCTATCTGTATTATTTGGTTAAGCTATCGGTATTATATTTGGTTAAGTTATCGGTATTATTTGGTTAAGTTGGGTATTATATTTGGTTAAGTTATCAGTATTATATTTGGTTAAGTTATCGGTATTATTTGGTTAAGTTGAGTATTATATTTGGTTAAGCTATCCGTATTATATTTGGTTAAGCTATCGGTATTATTTGGTTAAAGTTGAGTATTATATTTGGTTAAGCTATCCGTATTATATTTGGTTAAGCTATCGGTATTATTTGGTTAAAGTTGGGTATTATATTTGGTTAAGCTATCCGTATTATATTTGGTTAAGCTATCGGTATTTCTTTAAGCGATAAATTCTGATGTATTTGGTGGTGATTGTGAAGTGCCGATAAAGTGTTGATATATATGAATCAAATTGGTGATCAAAGTTAGAATGTATGTGTTATAATGTATGAGTTAAATCGGGATTATTATTCTGATTTATTAATTAATTCCGACAGGTAGAATGTATGTGTTATAATGTATGAATTAAATCGGTATTATTATTCTGATTTATTAATTAATTCTGACAGGTAGAATGTATGTGTTATAATTTTCATGTGGCATGTGACATGTTGTGGCGTGAAAATCATGTGGCAACTAAATTTGTGGCGTGAAATTCATGTGGCAACTAAATTATATTTAACTTTTTTTTGTATGTGTAGGATGATTATCAGGCATTGCTTGTACAATTTCTGACTGCTAATCCTAAGTATACTCCAAGATCGGGAGAGCCGCTTCATCCAGATGTAGATTTTTATCTTTGGAGTAAAGTCATTGGCGGCAAGGGGCCTAACGGGTGTTTTTTTGGTGGTGGAAATTTGGCAGGCACCTTGAGATCTGATGATAGAACTCTATATCAAAGAGTTCTCGACGGGGAAGGAGGTTCACGTCCTGTAACTTTAACAGATGAACAGAGAGACACTGTAAGACAATTGGCGATAAATGAGGTGAGGCGTGAGGCGGCGGAACGTGAAGCGGCACTGAAAGCCCAAATGGAGGCCCAAATGGAAGCCCAAATGAGGGCAATGCGGAGTGAGCATCAGCGGGAAATGGAGGTCATGGCGAAAAGACAATCGGATATGGAGGCACAAATGCGACAATTTATGCAATCCTTTGGTGGAAACCAAAATATGGGGAGTTCTGCGCCGACTGATCAGGAAAATCTAAATGAGGATGAGTTTCCCGACCCGGATTGATTGTTGATTTAGTTTAGTTTTAATTTTGTTGTTATAACTTTTAATTTTGAATTTGTGTAAACTATTAATTAAATTATAATTACATTATTTAGTAATATTAGATTTATAATTTTACTTTCTTAATTTTAATATTAGATTTATATTTAGTTTATTGAATTAATTTATAAATTTTAATATATTTAGTTTATTAATTTAATTATATATATATATATATATATATATATATATATATATATATATATATATATATATATTTGGTTTTTTCAAAAAAAAAAAAATATTAGTGACGTGATTTCCATGTCACTAAGTAGTGACATGAAAATCACGTCGCAACATTAGACATTAAATGCGCATTTCAGTTGACTCCTAGGCAAATTTAGTGACGTGATTGCCATGTCACTAAGTAGTGACATGTAAATCACGTCGCAACTAAAGTTGCTTTTCTGACCCAAACGCTGCTACGCCTGCTCTGACTGAAAATGCATTAATCTCTGACCCAAATTTTGCGACGTGATTTTCACTTCACTAAATAGTGAAGTGAAAATCACGTCACTAAAAGTTGCCACCTTGCCTCCTGCGACGTGAATTTTCACTTCGCAAATATTGGTTTGTGATGTGATTTTTTGATTAGTGGCGTGATATTCACGTCACTACTGAGGCTTTTTTTTGTAGTGTAGCCAGGCTAGTCGAAGGATAGTATGAGGACTTAGCCAAAAATGTGTGGCAAGCATTTGTCATAAACTTGGAAAAGTGGCCAAGAGCAGTTTCGCATGGGGTAGTTACATGGAAAGCTGTGATTGGTCGACCAGGAATAGTAGTTATTTCTTGTTTGTCTATATAAGTAAATGTCATTTCCAATTTTAGAGGGTTGCACTTATAACATTGTTATAAAAGCTCAAAGTATCCGCAATTAGAGAGAAACAAGCACCTTCTGAAATGTATCAATGCGTCCAACTTTCAATTCAAAGAAATTTATGTTTCATTATTTATTTTTAAGTGTTCATTTTACTTTCCCACAATATATTTTACTTTATTTCGTTTATCTGCATTTTTTTTGCTTTTACCCAGTTTTCAATACTCAATTCAAACACGAAAACCATTCCAAACTTAACACTAAGTTCTAGGATTTTGTAGTCAATCCTGTAAATAAACTCTAATAAGAGGCTAGAGATTGTTTGCTAAAAATTTGTGCAAAGAATGATATGGTTGTGATAGTGGAGTAATAAGGAGAAATGAAGTGATGATAAAATGGTGATGAAGCAATAACATATGAAGAGATGAAATATTGATAGTATGGATATGCCATAGAAGAATTGAAGTTCTAGGATGAAAGCTCCAATTGTTAGGAAAAAAAATTAAAACCCTAACAAAATTAGAGAAAACTAAAAAATAAAAAACAATAAAAACTAACTAAAAAAAATAATCTTCATTTAATTTTATTCATACTCTAAAATGTGTGAATATTCAATAACGCTTAAAATAAAAAATAACTAATATCGAATGTTAAATTAACTTAATATTTAATTTTATCTAATTAAGAATAATTCTCTATTCAAACACTTTCTTTTCTATAGACTAATTCTATCTATATGTTCTTAAAAATCTTATGTTTGAGTCAAGTGCCAACAAATATGTGTCAAAAAAGTTTGGTTATATAATGGTAATGATATATAATTTGAAACATTTTTAGTTCATCATTAATTTTTCATTTGCTTCCGGGCCATTTCCAAAAATAGCTGAGACAAATTTATATAGTGACGCAATAATTTAGTGAAAAGTGAGAGTGATCCAACTTTGTCGTTTTTCTGATATAAAGCCAAATATGCACATGCCATCACAATCAACCCCTTTCACTTTATAATTTATATTGATATGTTCACGTGGATTATTATTATATAATAAAAATGACAAAACGTGGTTCAAATCTTGCGATTCTTGTCTCCATAGCCGCGTAGTTAACTTCTTCACTTCTCTCCTTATCAGACACACGCTTCTAACTGCGTTGACCATTCACTATCAATTTTCATCACTCGCTTCATTGATGCACCCATATATATATTCAGCCGCAAAACTCTACTTTCAAAAATATCATACGACGACAGAGATCATATTCCTCCTAATAAAAACACCTTTCAATACTAACAACACAAAATCATAACACTTGTGATTACTATATTTTAAGTGTTTCTTTACTTTCTTTCTCAGAGACCATAAGAAAGTGAACATGGTAAAAACAAATGTGGAGAAACCTGCGGCGGAACGAAGTGATTCATTGTTCCGAGGAGTGAGGAAGAGGAAGTGGGGAAAATATGTGTCGGAAATTAGATTACCAAACAGCCGTCAAAGAATATGGTTAGGCTCTTATGACTCCGCAGAAAAAGCGGCGCGTGCATTTGACGCCGCTACGTACTGCTTACGTGGCAGTGGTGCCAAGTTCAATTTTCCAAATAATCCACCGCATATTGCCGGAGGAAGTTCCATGACCCATTCTGAGATTCAAGCAGCCGCCGCCCGTTTTGCGAATTCCGAGCCGTATAATGAATATTTGGGTCAACCGGATAATACTCCAGATGAAACACCATCTTCGTCGGTGGGGACACCAACCACACCATTGTTGCCTATGGAGTTGCCATCTCCTGCTCTTTCTGATGCAACGGTTCAAACAGAGAGTGACTTAACAGACAACGAATTGTTTAGGGATATAACGAATAACGAGTTGTTTAGAGATTTGTTTTCAGACACCGGATCGGGATACACTATGTTTCCGGGGTTTGATGATTTTTGTGGCGATTTCTATGTGCCGGAGTTTACAAATTTTGATTATGAACAAGAGAACATGGACGAGTTGATAATTCACGATTCCTTTTTGTGGAGTTTCTAAATAACTTCATGGAATTTCTACGTGGTAGTGCGGCATGGATTTTTATCCAGAGTAAAAAACCGGGTTAGGGTGGGTCAGTTTTTTTTTTTTTATGATCAAGTGCTTCACAGATTTCTTTGTAAAATTTTTGCCGAGACAATTCGGTTTTGATTTTTGTGGAATGTAAAGTGGTCTAATGATGTAAATTTCCCCCCTCACATAGTACCTTAGGTTCAACCGCAGGATGATAAATAAAAATTTTATGGCTTATTTGAATGTATTGTGATAAGGAGTGCATGCATGGTGTTGATTTTAGATGTCCATATAACAAAACTCATATTAATACAAATACAATTTTTCATGTCAAATTCACATCAAATCTTCCTCCCAAATCAATGGGATCCAGGATAAGAACAAAATTGTGTGGTGATTCCTAACTTCTTGGACTTTTGTTTGATTTTAACTTTTGAGGAAGGGGACAACTTCTCTACCCATCACAAAAAGATGGGTAGTGTACCTCCAACCAATCACATAATTCCATCTCATTTAACACATTTAATTATTTATTAAAATACTATAAATGTTTGTTGTTTTCAATGCATTTTATAAAGGAGGTAACATTACCCAACTTTTTGAGTTGGGTAGATAAGAATTCACCTTTGAGGAATTGTTTTTCGATTTAGAATATGAAGGAATGATGGCATCATCTACTGTAGTGGTTATTTTTAAAAGAAATCATATATCACTGTACCAACCATTTTATAAGCCATATATCACTTTTCAAATAAAAATAAAAATATTTGAAATTTATGGAACTAACACTCTTTCCTCTATGTAACTTGGATACTTTGAGTTTCTTTAAGCAATGTAAAAGTTGCGGACCTCTAAAATTGAAAAAGAAATTTGCTTATATAGAGATCCTAATAATAACCGTCGATAATAGTCAATTAATCTACAAATGTCACGTCTATAACTCATGCATGCCTTTGCCTGATAAATCTCCACGCTGTCATACCCCAAATTTGTCCTACCCCTTTACTTCTAACTGGCTTAGGATTTGCATTCATGTACATACCTTCCATTAGGTCATCTAACTCATCATGCATCAATAACTTTGCATTGGATCAAGGACTTTGAAAAAGTGGGGATTCTATTTGTATGCTTGAGGATATTGCAATTGGGGCTGACTTTTATTATTGATTGGATTCTCCTCAACGGTTTGTATCTCCTTATGATTATGCTTGCTAAGTGGACAAGACTTGACACATGGAATTTTCACAATTCAAGATACTGCATCTGATCAACCGGTTTATTTTGGGTCTCGGTCATTCATCTGATCATGGATCCCCAAATCCTCAAAGCGCAAGTCATTTTTTGAAGTAGGGTGGGATTGAAGAATGATTCTCTTCTTATCCTATGACTCTCGTGGTCAAATGATCCACCAAACTTATCGAAGATTGGCCATGTTTGAAGAAAGGATATTCTGATAGTCTAAACATAAAGTCAAGCATTTAATTGCAAGTCCATTACAATAGAAGTGTGCTACGCAAGTGGAAACAGTGCTATATTCAAGAAGAATGTGAAGTTCATCAAAGCCCATATTGATTTGGAAGGAATAAATTTCAAACTTTATTTGAAAGAAGAAGTCACGACACTTCATGAAGAACCGTGTTCCACATTTCTACATACATTCCTTCATTACACCATTACATCATTACATTACCACCATCACTACATACATGGAAATTAAACAAAAAATACCACATTCAAATTCCAGCCATGTTGTCATATAATATCAACAGTTCCAAATATTACATCGAGCCAAATTACAAAAAGAATTACATAAAAATGTTGCTAGCCTAAGTGTTCTAACTCTACTTCACATCCTTCAAGCCAATTCCACTTCACCTCCATTGTGTTACCACTTAATCAAGCAAATTTATGTCCTGAAGACTTGTGGCTGTTCCTTGGCTGCTATCTTCAAATACACTGCTGAATATCCAAACAACCATTGCATTATCCATGAGGAAATTCATCACCTTGCACCCATTGCACAAACCTTTCATACCAGACCTGCAAAAATACAATCCATATCAATCTAAAACCAAATGCAATCCACACACATATTCATACCCACTTCTATTTGCAGCATTACATACATTCACACCAAAATAAGTTCCAAAAAAAACTTCCAAACCTAAATCATAAACAGAAAACCAAACTTCAAACTAACTTCTCTAACTTCAGTCCATTTGCTAATTAACATTTAACTAACAGCCACAAACATCACACATATCATCACTAACCAATTCATTTCACCTTAACTAATTTCAAACCTTTCACAAAACAGTCCTACATACAAAAACCAGTTCAGTTCAAAATTCCTCACCAATATATCCAAACAGCACCATGAACCTGCACACAATCAAATGAATAAAAAAAAAAACAACATATCAGGGAGGATTAAAAAAAAACCACATCTGAATTCGGTTCATGACATAAGGGAGTGCAAATTTAACATACCCTTGTGTAGCGGCGGAAGGTAATTAACAAAGCTATTGATCCAGAGTTGGTATAAACCATATTCGCAACTCAACCTACAAGTGAACAAGTGCAACACAGTCAGCTAATGCGCTTCATACCTCAGGATGAAATCGTGCCCACACTCAGAATTTCCGTTCAGATCCGAAAGCACACCAAGGCAGTTCAATACGGTTTCAGTTCATAAGTTTGTTCCAAGTCAGCCCTGCATCAACAAGAAGAAACCAACAGAAAAACTCGGAGTTAGCCACACTAAACAACCTAATTGTTTTCAGTTGCAGCTTCACTACTGTTAAGAGGAAATTCAAATATAGTTTCCAACTGTCAAAAACAGAATTTCATCCTAACTAATAACAAACTTTTCTAACAGACAAAACAACTACTAACTGTTTTGCAACTAACCTAACAGAATTATGACCAGTTCATAACTAATCTCATAACTACCTTCTAGATTTCATAACTAACTAACTGAAACAGCTTCATAACAGAAATAACAACCTCTAGCCAATTCATAAACCGCCAAAACCTTTCAATCCTCACCCTCAATCTCCTAACCGATTCTCTCTGATCCAATGGCTAACAATCCCTCACTCTCTAACTGAATCTCAGAACCTCAATCTCTATATAACAGGATCATCACCCTAAAAGCTCAAGTTCACACCATTTTCACACGCCATTCTACACTCTCACACACCACTCTCCACTCATCTTCATCTTCTTTCTCACACTCTTCCGTCTTCATCCAACTCATCACTCTCCTTCACCTTCTTCAATCTCTCTTCTTCTCTCTCAGATTCAATTCATTCTCACAAACCTCACTACACGCTCTGTAAAAGGAAGCCATTGGAGCTTCATGTTGTAGCTCCAATTGAGCTTGAGCTTGGCCTCTGCAATCACTCAATCTCTCAGCCACTACTCACTACCGTGATCCGCTCACACACTCAACGCGCATCAACAACAACACAACAACACAGAGCTCTCAAAAACCAAAGCAATTCAGAAGAAGAAGAAGAACAGCAGAGGAAAATAGCACAAAGCGAACGAAAGGAGAAGATACGAGAAATACGAAATCAACATTACCTGAAGAACTTCATCTCCATCGCGATTTTTACCAGTTTCTTGAAGAATCTCTCCGATCTTGCGTGTTATTTCGCGGTATCATCGCTCGGGAATCTCATCTGTGAATTTCTCAATCTTCAACCTCACTTCGCGCATCAGCTAAGTCCTCAAAGCTTCGCACCTTTTCTTGATGTCGTATGCTAAGAACATGTTAAACAGAGTGGAAACCCTAAGTCTATTGCTTGATTCGGCATAAGAGACGAGTATGATTTCATTTAGATGAAACGTAAGGTTTAATGTTTGAACTGATTCGGAGAAGAGAGTTCTGAGAGAAGAGACGAATAAGGAAGATGGAGTTTCAGGTGGATTTACGGTGGCGCGCCGTTGAATTCCATCGGAGGTGCGCCGTCGCCACTGTGAGTAGAGAAGAACGAGAGAGAAAGAACGTGAGTGAGTATGAGATAAGCTGAAGAGTCACCACTTCGAACCCTAATCTCATATACATGAAACGCACCGTTTTGTCTTTTTTTGTTAATTTTCTTTTAATTCAAATTGTTTAATTGTATAAAAAAAATCTGAATACAAATCAACCTTGGGCCAGGCCGAATCACTATTCATACCCCCCGTAGGCCCATACACTCTCTTTTTCCTTTTATCTGTTAGCAACAAGAAATAACCTTGGGCCCTTGCTGATGGGCCCTGCGCCACATTGCTAACCTTACCACCGCTTTCAACAATTCACCCCCTGATCCACATAGTTTCACATTAGATTTAGGCTCTTTTTCACATAGTTTTCCCATTATTTTTTAGGTTCTAAAATCAATAAAACCTTTAAATATTTGTTAGATCTTTTAGGTGATCATTGACATTAAAAAAGCTCATAAAAATAGTAGTATTTTTAGGTTAATTTTTGCACTAATATTTGGATTGCTTTTGTATCATTTACATGTTAATTTTGTATAATTGTTGTGATTTTGTTGCTTAGCTTTTGGCCATATTTTTGGCCTACCTTGTTAATACCATTAGTTTGTTAACATTAGAATTAGAATTAGAATAACATAGATTTAGAAATTAGGAATAGTTCCCTCTTTTCCATTCTTTTTCTTTTACAACACTAAAACATCTAAAAATATTCAAAATAAAATCCCCATAAAAATACAAAGAAAACACTTAAAAAGCATTAATAAAAAAGTGAAAATCATTAAAAAGGGAATGGAAGCTTGAATCTCCCTTGCTTTAGGGAATCATTCGAGTGCTTGGATCTCCCTTGCTTTAGGGAACCATTCGGGCGTAAGTTCCCAAATTCTAAAAGACACAAACCAAAGAGTAACTCGAGTTTCCCTTGCCTTAGGGATTTCCTCGAAACACTCAAACTCTCTCTCTTCTCTCCTTTCTTAAGGGCATTGTTATGTCCGCTCCATTGCATCCTAGGCTGTCCCTTATGCAAGAGCGTGAATGTTAACTCCGCCCAACTAAAAAACACAAAAACAAACAAAACTATGGAGCCGAACTACGGCGCTCTGATTCCTGAAAAGGATACGTAGGCATCAAGTCGCGGGGCTTGAACGAGCACAATTGTAAATAATTCTTTCTTTTCCCCGTATTTCTTTTTTTGCATGCATTCACATATAGGTAGACATAGACACACCCTTTAGATAGAAACAGACATAGGTGGATACCATCAAGTACGATGGGCGCGAGGGGTGCTAATACCTTCCCCTTGTGTAACCGACTCCCGTACCTTGATTCTCTGGTCGCAAGACCCTGTCCCTTCCTTTGTTAGGTTTTCTGATATTCCTTTCCCTTATGGAATAAATATATTGGTGGCGACTTTGTTCATTTTTCGCGAGCGTGCGACACACGCGTCTTGAAAAAAACAGTTTATGCACTTGAAGACTTCAATCAATCAAGTTCCAAACAACCAGAAACAACATAATTTTTTCCAAGTCTCTTTTTGAAGGTTGAGGGCTCATAGTACTCCTAGTATGTGGAGTCAAGCTACCATACAACTCGTTCTTTCTACCATTCGACAAGTCTATTTTTCGACTAGTGCCATACATACATGTTGTCAACCTCTCTCCTTTTGCAAAGACCCTTAGTAAGTCATATCCTTTAAGATCATACCCCTAAAAGTCTAGTCGAAAATCCAAGGTAACACAAATTCAGAAAAATACATTAGAAAAGTCTATCCTCTTCACATAAAATTCTGAATTTCTGATTCACTATATTCGTCGAATTTTCATCAATCTTGTACAAACTCGAGTATAGGTTAAATTACCCTGATTATCTCTGCATACAAACTCTAAAATAATTTAAAAATATCTAAAATAATATATAAAAAAATAATTCGCTCACGATTCTAGCATCGATCTATTTAATCTACCATCAATTTTCTAACCACTTACAATCTTTAATATTTTTATTCATATACAATATACTTTGAATATTATATTAATGTAAGTAACCTAGTATATTCATCATTCCCCAAATATGGCTTTTTTTTAATAAGCAATTTGTACCTAGCGGGTTTCGAACCTGAGTCCTTGAGAGGAGCACACTCTCAGGACCCAAGCGTTTCACCGCTACATTCTTTATGCTTTTTTTATCTTTGAATATTCCTTAGTCCTTTATTTTTCCCTATTTTAGAATTCAAATTTCTTTAACTTAACACACAAAAATCCAACAAAACTTTACACTATGTCATAGGATCACTAGTCAATCCTGCAAGTAATTTTTAAGAAAGAGATTAGAGATTGTTTATCAAAATCAAGGGTAAAAAAATTGGTACTTCCAGTGGGACCCTTGTGTAAGAGATTTTCCCTTTTAATTATTTGTTAGAGTTTTGTTTATTATTCTGAGAATTTTTAAATCTTAGTGTGTATTAGATTGAGGAGTGGTAGAATTTTCAAGATATATGATCATTAATTGTGTTTGGATTGATGAATTGAGTGAAAATTCATTATACATATATGTACCGTTGCCAATTTCTTCATTATATATATATATATATATATATATATATATATATATATATATATATATATATATATATACATTGTTCCAGACTCGGGATATTTATAAGGACGCGATCTATAGACGTGAAATATGCATATGGCCGGTCACTAAGCTCTACCCGGCAAGTACGTAATCACCCGTTGAAAGTTTCTAAGGTGTGTTTAGTCGGAACCACCCGTTGAACATGTTTTTTCACAAAATCCCCACAGACAAATCAGTGTGGAAATGGTGGGCTAAAAGCCACACCAAATTTTGCAGTTGGTAGTCTAGGGACTTGCAGAGGATATATGTTAAAAGTTGTTTCGTTGCGTTGTTCTGGTTTAATGTACGAAGGCAGTTTTAACAGATCCATCTTCTTGGTAAATTTTCCCTTTAAGGTAACTCAGCTTCACGGATGGTTCGACATAAATAATCAGGCCTATAAGCATTTTCAAATTATTTATGGAATGCTTAGATTTCCTTGATGTGAGTCGAAGTACCTTTCTTGATCTTCTCCTGCATAGAAGAGAAAGCCTTGATTAGATGTTGATTTAATCTTTCAACGTCCAGAAACTCTTCAGAATAATAATTGTGTCACCAGTGGTCGAACTCTTGGGTAGGCAGGAAACATCGTTGGAATGCTACAGGGACAAGTTTTGTTCGACCATAGTATTTTGAAAAAATATTGCTTCTTTTTTTCTTCTGTATGGACCATGTTATAGATAAGGAGACTGCCCTTTTTGTCAAAAACAGGTTTTGGTAAGATTTGGATGAGGCCGAATTGTCGAGCGACAAGGTTTTGCTTGTGGCTTAATAAGAAAATGTTGTTCTTCGATGGACGAAATCTTAATGGTATTACTCTTGGGGAAATGAATGATTCCTATATGGCTAAGGATTATGCTTCTTGTTCTTTCTTGGGGGCAAGGAATTTCCTCGTAAACCACTCAGGTCCAATTTTTCTAGTTGCGAACGGGGCCATAGAGGGAGTGAAATTATGACGTTTTTCTAAAACCATCACAAAGTTGGTGAAAGTTTGTTGGAGGTCGCTTCCTTCTTCGATTGGAGTTAGCGAAGCCAGAAGTACTCCTTCGACCTTTCTATTTTTGATCTCGTCAGAATTAGCATCAATGGGACGAAGATGTGGTAAAGAAGCCTTGAGGGAAGCATTCAACTAGAGTTAGAGTAACCTAAAAGGGACAGCGAGCAGTAGGTTTCCCTTCGGTTTGGGATTCTCAAGATGTGTAACTCCTTCGCAAAGAGACTCATAAAGATTGATTAGGATCATCTCGCTCAAGAAAAGTTTGTGACCATCATTGAGTTGATTAGCGATAATGATGAACTTTTTCGCTACCTGAATGGACCTCGAACATTAGACATAACGACATAGCCATAGGGAAAGAAATGCAATGTGCTCTTTATCAGATACTTTGTCAATCTCCTTATCATGGTAGTGTCTGATATGGGTACTATATGCTGCTTTAGTGACGTGAAAATCAATGCAGTCCTCAGCCATGTAAGAAGGGTCGAAGGTTTCGCCAATGGGTTCGAGTCCAACGATAGCAACTATATCGAACAAATTCGGAGTCATCATTCCACAAGGAAGATGAAAAGGTTTAAAGAGTACTGTCCTAGAAAAATAGGAAGCAACTAACATGCCTGAGAATTAAGTAGGTCCTACCTTTGATAGTTCTATTTCATCGAAGATACCTATTTCTTTCCAGAACTAGGATATTTTCCTTTCTACTTTGGCTAACCAATATAAGTAATATGTATAATCTCTAGATAGAGGGGAATAATGAAAAACCCTAAAACCATTGTTTATAAAGCCAGATTTTATAGGCTCATATGTCGAAGGATTGCCTTGGTTATAAAGATGTGGTCGTTCATTAGTATGAACTTCATCTTTCGATTTAGGTTTCCTAACATTTCTTATAGGTCTATACCTATCGTAAGTAGGGAAAAATGTTTAAGTTTTTCTTGATCAACTGTGGGATCTGTTATAGGACCTAACATTGCATGCATTTTTGTAGTTATAGAGATGGGAAGCAATACTTGAGATTTATAAATTACCTGTTGTTCTTCACTAAACACTTCAGGGACGTATTGTTGGTTTCCAATGACTTAAGGTTCCAGGATCTCGTGTACAAGAGGTAAGCCTGAAGAATTTTTGGTTTCATGGGTCTTCTTGGAGCCCTTGGAAGTTGCTGTAATTGAGGACGTCATTGAAATGGTGGAAGATGTTTGAAGGTCAGATGAAGAAGATGAAGATTGGAGATTGAAATCTGCAAAAGTTTGGAGAGAAGAAGGGAAACGT